>NW_027258691.1:0-59241 GCF_045791955.1 Oncorhynchus clarkii lewisi | reverse complement strand
GAGAGAGATGGAGAGAGAGAGACTGATGGAGAATGCGAGAGAGAGAGATGAAGAGCTAGAGATAGAGAGATGGAGAGCTAGAGAGAGAGAGATGGAGAGCTAGAGAGAGCGAGATGGAGAGAGAGAGATGGATAGCTAGAGAGAGGGAGATGGAGAGCTAGAGCGAGAGCGGGAGATAGAGAGCTAGAGAGAGAGAAATGGAGAGCTAAAGAGAGAGAGATTGAGAGCTAGAGAGAGAGCGATATAGAGCTAGAGAGAGAGATGGAGAGCTAGATAGAGCGAGATGGAGAGATAGAGAGAGAGAGAGAGAGATGGAGAGCTAGAGAGAGAGAGATAGAGAGCTAGAGAGAGAGAGAGATGGAGAGCTAGAGAGAGAGAGGGAGAGAGAGCTAGAGAGAGAGAAATGGAGAGCTAGAGAGAGAGAGAGATGGAGAGCTAGATAGAGAGAGATAGAGAGCTAGAGAGAGAGATGGAGAGCTAGAGAGAGAGAGATGGAGAGCTAGAGAGAGAGATGGAGAGCTAGAGAGAGCGAGATGGAGAGCTAGAGAGAGAGATGGAGAGCCGGAGAGAGAGACCTGGAGAGAGAGAGATGGAGAGCTAGAGCGAGTGAGGGAGATAGAGAGCTAGAGAGAGAGAAATGGAGAGCTAGAGAGAGAGATAGATGGAGAGCTAGAGAGAGAGAGAGATGGAGAGCTAGAGAGAGAGATGAGGGGCTGGAGAAAGAGATGGAAAGCTAGAGAGAGAGAGATGGAGAGCTAGAGAGAGAGAGATGGAGAGCGCGAGAGAGAGAGATGTGGCGCCAACCAAGACTTCACAAAATGGGACAAACACCAAATTGAGACTCTGCACGCAGAATTCTGCAAAAATATCCTCCGTGTACAACGTAGAACACCAAATAATGCATGCAGAGCAGAATTAGGCCGATACCCACTAATTATCAAAATCCAGAAAAGAGCCGTTAAATTCTACAACCACCTAAAAGGAAGTGATTCACAAACCTTCCATAACAAAGCCATCACCTACAGAGAGATGAACCTGGAGAAGAGTCCCCTAAGCAAGCTGGTCCTGGGGCTCTGTTCACAAACACAAACACACCCTACAGAGCCCCAGGACAACAGCACAATTAGACCCAACCAAATCATGAGAAAACAAAAATATAATTACTTGACACATTGGAAAGAATTAACAAAAAAACAGAGCAAACTAGAATGCTATTTGGCCCTAAACAGAGAGTACACAGCGGCAGAATACCTGACCACTGTGACTGACCCGAAATTAAGGAAAGCTTTGACTATGTACAGACTCAGTGAGCATAGCCTTGCTATTGAGAAAGGCCGCCGTAGGCAGACATGGCTCTCAAGAGAAGACAGGCTATGTGCTCACTGCCCACAAAATGAGGTGGAAACTGAGCTGCACTTCCTAACCTCCTGCCCAATGTATGACCATATTAGAGAGACATATTTCCCTCAGATTACACAGATCCACAAAGAATTCGAAAACAAATCCAAATTTGAAAAACTCCCATATCTACTGGGTGAAATTCCTGTGCTTATTTATTTTATCTTGTGTCCTTTAACCATTTGTACATTGTTAAAACACTGTATATATATACATAATATGACATTTGTAATGTCTTTACTGTTTTGAAACCTCTGTATGTGTAATGTTTACTGTTAATTTTTGTTGTTTTTCACTTTATATTTTCACTTTGTATGTTGTCTACCTCACTTGCTTTGGCAATGTTAACACATGTTTCCCATGCCAATAAAGCCCTTGAATTGAATTGAATTGAATTGAGAGAGAGAGATGGAGAGAGAGAGACTGATGGAGAGCGCGAGAGAGAGAGATGAAGAGCTAGAGAGAGAGAGATGGAGAGCTAGAGAGAGAGAGATGGAGAGCGCGAGAGAGAGATGAAGAGCTAGAGATAGAGAGATGGAGAGCTAGAGAGAGAGAGATAGAGAGCTAGAGAGAGCGAGATGGAGAGAGAGAGATGGATAGCTAGAATGAGGGAGATGGAGAGCTAGAGCGAGAGCGGGAGATAGAGAGCTAGAGAGAGAGAAATGGAGAGCTAAAGAGAGAGAGATGGAGAGCTAGAGAGAGAGAGATATAGAGCTAGAGAGAGAGATGGAGAGCTAGAGAGAGCGAGATGGAGAGATAGAGAGAGAGAGAGATGGAGAGCTAGAGAGAGAGAGATAGAGAGCTAGAGAGAGAGAGAGATGGAGAGCTAGAGAGAGAGAGAGAGAGAGCTAGAGAGAGAGAAATGGAGAGCTAGAGAGAGAGAGAGATGGAGAGCTAGAGAGAGAGAGATAGAGAGCTAGAGAGAGAGATGGAGAGCTACAGAGAGAGAGATGGAGAGCTAGAGAGAGAGATGGAGAGCTAGAGAGAGCGAGATGGAGAGCTAGAGAGAGAGAGATGGAGAGCCGGAGAGAGAGACATAGAGAGAGAGAGATGGAGAGCTAGAGCGAGAGAGGGAGATAGAGAGCTAGAGAGAGAGAAATGGAGAGCTAGAGAGAGAGATAGATGGAGAGCTAGAGAGAGAGAGATGGAGAGCTAGAGAGAGAGATGGAGAGCTGGAGAGAGAGATGGAGAGCTAGAGAGAGAGAGATGGAGAGCTAGAGAGAGAGATGGAGAGCTAGAGAGAGAGATGGAGAGCTAGAGAGAGAGAGATGGAGAGCTGGAGAGATGGAGTACACACATAACTTGTTACCATTCAATTTGAGTAGAAAAATCTCACCCCAATGTATGACCATATTAGAGAGACATATTTCCCTCAGATTACACAGATCCACAAAGAATTCGAAAACAAATCCAATTTTGATAACCTCCCATATCTACTGGGTGAAATTCCACAGTGTGCCATCACAGCAGCAAGATTTGTGACCTGTTGCCACAAGAAAAGGGCAACCAGTGAAGAACAAACACCATTGTAAATACAACCCATATTTATGCTTATTTATTTTATCTTGTGTCCTTTAACCATTTTTACATTGTTAAAACACTGTATATATATAATATGACATTTGTAATGTCTTTATTGTTTTGAAACTTCTGTATGAGTAATGTTTACTGTTAATTTTTATTGTTTATTTCACTTTATATATTCACTTTATATATTATCTATCTCACTTGCTTTGGCAAAGTTAACACATGTTTCCCATGCCAATAAAGCCCTTGAATTGAATTGAATTGAATTGGAGAGCTAGAGAGAGAGAGAGATGCAGAGCTAGAGAGAGAGAGAGAGAGAGAGCTAGAGAGAGAGAGATGGAGAGCTAGAGAGAGAGATGTATTTTCCCTTTGTACTTTAACAATTTGTACATCGTTACGACACTGTATATATACTGTACATAATATGACATTTGTAATGTCTTTATTCTTTTGAAACTTCAGTGAGTGTAATGTTCACTGTTAATTTTTATTGTTTATTCCACTTTTGTATATTATCTACCTCATTTGCTTTGGCAATTTTAACTTATGTTTACCATGCAAATAAAGCCCCTTGGATTGAATTTAATTGAATTGAGATGGAGAGCTAGAGAGAGAGAGAGAGAGAGAGAGAGAGATGGAGAGAGAGATTGAGAGCTAGAGAGAGAGAGATGGAGAGCTAGAGAGAGTTTGAGTTTTAAATCATCTTTATTGGGTCTGGGGGCCCACCACACAATACATACTCATACAAAACCACAGTTACACATCAATTAAAAACACAACTCCAATTCCTCCTCCACAGTAACTAAACACAACAGCCTCTGAATACCCCATATACTCAAAAACAGATCAATATTGATGACAAATTTATAATAGGCAAACTCAACCCTTAGTCTCGCTGCCAACATTCCCTCCAGCATTCCCACCACATCCACAGACCCCTGTCCCCGAATACTGTTCTTTCGGGTCTTCCATATCGCTAATTTTGCTGCCCCTAACACAAAATTAAGCAACACAACTACACCCTTTTGACTGAACCTGTACTTTGGCCCAAATATATACAGTTGGGAAGAGAAAACCTCTCCCAACATTGAGAACCAATCAGTGATCAGTTCAATCCTCCCGACCAACCTGGGACACAGTAGGCACCTGGACCAAGCACACCCGCCCACCTCGTCGATTTTACCCCTTCCAGGGAAGAGGCATGGGACACCTTTACACATATTCTGTACATGGCCTTCTTTCCCACCTCCTTGAACTCCCCCAGCTCCGGGGTATCGAAGGAAAGCAGCATCCCCACGTCCTACTCGAATGGCCCCATCGCAGCACTAACAATCAGTGCAGGGAACACATAATCCAGACCCTCCTTCCACCGATCAGAATTGGAAGTGTCAGTCACATACTGCAGATGAAGCACTGGCAAGGAGTCGCAGACCTCAGCGACGACCTTCCTCAGTAGGCGAGATGATCGGATCCCCGCTCTTTCTCGCAGCTCCTCCAACGATCTGCTCCTGCTCCGCATCAGATGACTGAGCTTGGTACACCCCACGCCTAACAGGCATGAATGTAGGCTAGCTGAACCCAAAACACGTGACTGGATGGCAGTGTTGTGAATAAGAGGCTCTTCAAAAAGCCTCATCCCTGGTGGCGTGCAGGCCTTACGGGACTTGACAAGGACTCTCCAAGCCTGCATAACAGACTCATAAAATGGAGTCAGGCCAGGCAAATCACCCCCTCCAGCTTTAAGAGGAAAATGTGCATGTCTAAGCCCAAACATCCCACTCTCCTCATCAAAATGTAGGCTGTTTCGACCCAGCTAGAACCGTCTCTGTACAACAATCTCTGGGCTGCTTGAAGCCGGAAAGCCATAATTCTAGAGGAAATGTCCACCAGGCTGCAGATTTAATCCAGTGTTGTCCAGATCAGAATAAATTGACAAGGGTCCTCTGAAGCTCTTGTATCAGACCCTTTGGTGGCTGCAAAATCATTAGGCTGTGCCACAGGGTAGAGGCAGCAAGATTGTTAGCTACCAGGACCCTTCCCCTATAAGACAGCTGGAGCAGCACCCATTTCCATCTTGACAGTCTGGCACACACTTTCTCCACTACACCCTCCCAGTTCTTTTTCTGAAAGACATCGGAGCCTAGAAAAACCCCCAAAGTCTTCATCCCATCTCTGCCCCACTGAAGCCCCCCTGGTAACCGTGGAGCGGACCCCGTTTGAAGCCCCCCTGGTAACAGTGGAGCAGACCCAGTTTGAAGCTGACCTGCCCACAGCGCTTCACTCTTTCCCCAATTGACTCTAGCTGAGGAGTCCCCCTCATACACCTTTAAAGCGTTTGAGAGAACCTTAACATCTTCACCCCCTGTAATAAAAACTATCACGTCATCTGCATACGCAGACTATCGTGGAACCCTTCATTACACCTGGCACAGAGAAACCAGTAAGCTTCGCTCTTAAAAAACAAAGCATTGGTTCAATCGCCAGACTATATAACTGTCCTGAAATTGGGCATCCCTGCCTGATACCCCTTTGGACAGGGATGTGGCAACTCAAACCACCCCCCACCTTCACCATACACGAGGCCCCAGCATACAGTAAATTAATCCAAGACAAAAAAACATCCCCAAACCCAAAGGCTTTCATTGTTTTAAACAAGTACTGGTGGTCCACACGATCAAAAGCCTTCTCCTGATCCAAAGAAAGTAAACCGACATTTACATAAGACAGTTTACAAATGTCTAAAACATCTCTTATCAGAAACAAGTTGTCAACAATAGAGCGATCAGGTACACAGTAGGACTGGTCCTTGTGGACCAACAATCCCAGATACTCTTTCAACCTGTTTGAGAGACATTTAGAAACAATTTTGTATTCAGCGCACAGCAAAGCAACAGGTCTCCAATTTTTTATGAGAGCCAAATCCCCCTTTTTTGGCAACAGTGAAAGCACCGCACATTGACAGGATACAGGAAGAGAACCCTCATGAAAAGATTCACACACCAATTCATAAAAATCTTCCTCAATAGACGCCCAAAAGTGCTTATAAAACTCAGATGGTAAACCATCGATGCCAGGGGCTCTGCCTGTTGAGAGCTGCATAACTGCTGTGGACAGCTCTTGCAGTGTAATGTCAGAGTCCAATGCGACTCTCTGCTCAGGTCCCTTTTGAGGAAGACCGTGTAACAACTGTTCAGTACACAGAGAGTCACAATCCTCCGCCTTATAGAGGGCCGAGTAGAAATCCACGGCATGTTGACGCATTTCACTGTCATCCGTGGTCACCTTCCCATCAGGGTGACGAAGACCACCTGTTTACGTTGCAATGTCGACTGTCCTAGTTTTTTTTAAAGCGCTAAGAGCATCCATATCCTTGAGGGAAGCGAAACAAGACCTAATCAAGGCACTCTTCACTCTTTCATGCAGAAATGACCTCAGTTCGTGTCTCTTGTCCTGTAAGTTCATGACTAGTCCAGGGTCGTTCTGAGTGAGCAGCTTCAATTCAATAGACTTGATGTCATGTTCAAGGGCCTTGATAGTCTCTTTAACTTCAGTTTGAGACAGAGCAGTATACTGTTGACAAAAAAACTCGTATTTGGACCTTCCCAACCTCCCACCATTGTCTCAAGGACTCAAAATTCCCTTTTATACCCCTCCATTTTTCCCAAAACAACAAAAACCTGTCACAAAACATGACATCATGTAACAATTTAACATTAAAATACCAGTAAGGTGATGACCTTCGTGGACAGGACAAGTGAATATCAACAGTAACAATATGATGATCAGAGAAAACCACAGGAGTAGTGTCACACCTTCCAACCCTACAGTATTGCTCAGATACATACAACCTGTCTAACCTTGCTGCACTGACACAACCTTCATTAACTTTTAACCATGTGTACTGCCTAACTTTCGCATTCCTTACTTTCCACACATCAGAAAGCTCAAACTCAGTTAATAGGCCAGACAGGCAAGTGGCTGATCGCAGGTGAGGTTCTTCAGTGGTGCGATCAACAGTAAAATCCACTGTACAGTTCCAGTCACCCCCTAAAACCATATACCCCTCTTGGTCACACTGTCTTAAGGTTTCCTTTATTTGATCAAATACAGCAATACGCTCTGTACCCTCATTAGGAGCATAAACATTCAAAAAAAAAAACATAACATCCACCTTGACCAATAAAACCCGACCCTTGACAATCTCTGTTGTAGATACCACAGTCACCCCTAAACCTGAGGAAAACAAGATTGCCACCCCAGCACTGAAATTAGTACCATGACTGAGTATATGCTGCCCCTCCCACCACATACCCCAGTCAACCTCATTTTCCTCATCACTATGTGTCTCCTGTAGGAAAACTACATTAAGCCTTTTCTGTTTTATTACTTCTAAGACCCAAGCCCTCTTATTCCTGTCCCTTCCCCCATTAATATTGAGAGAACCTTAGTACCTCTATGTAGAAAATAGAAAATAAAAGAAACCACAGAGAAACCAAAGAAAAAAAGACACCCTGTGAAGCATGATCATCATCATTGTTTTAATCTTCTCTTATTAACCTGACCACGTTTCCCACCACCTTTTCCTGCTGCAACAGCAGTAACAAATTTCCTCAAGCGAAACCGCTTCTTCTCACTCAATTGGCCTAACCCCACCGTCTTCTGTAACATCACAGCTGACCTCACAAACGTATCAACATCAAAATAATCTGACAATTTGACAGATTTCCCAAAAGTCTGATCCAGAAACCCATTTACCTCCTCTAGAGGTACCAAGACCTGGCCGTCCCTCTACAGTGCAGGTGCATTTATACGGAGACTTGATTACACACAGGTGGATTGTATTTATCATCATTAGTCATTTAGGTCAACATTGGATCATTCAGAGATCCTCACTGAACTTCTGGAGAGAGTTTGCTGCACTGAAAGTAAAGGGGCTGAATAATTTTGCACGCCCAATTTTTCAGTTTTTGATTTGTTAAAAAAGTTTGAAATATCCAATAAATGTCGTTCCACTTCATGATTGTGTCCCACTTGTTGTTGATTCTTCACAAAAAAACACAGTTTTATATCTTTATGTTTGAAGCCTGAAATGTGGCAAAAGGTCGCAAAGTTCGAGGGGGCCGAATACTTTCGCAAGGCACTGTACATCCTTACCTTCTACAACAATATTTTTCTGCTGCATAACATTTCCCTCTAATACAAGTTGCAACTCCGTGCCCTCAACACGGATAACTTGTTCCTCAGCAACAGGTGCTTGTGGCTGCTCTACCGCTGTCGGTCCACCCCTCCCTACATCAGTGGGCCCAGGCATTACGATGACCACCTGCGCCCCTCCCTCGGCCTTCTCCCTTTTCGGGAAAACATGTCGCTTATGACCAACATCCCCCACACTCAAAACACTGTTGACTACCCATACTAGCATAAGCCATATACAGTCTATTGTCTATTGTCATATACAGTCTACAGTCTATTGTCATACTTGATTTTAAACGATAACTCTAAAGTCTGCTCCGGTGAGTGCAAAAACATAAACACCTGTCGCCGAAATGACAGAAGGAGAGAAAGAGCTAGAGAGAGAGAGAGAGAGAGAGAGAGAGAGAGAGAGAGAGAGATGGAGAGCTAGAGAGAGAGAGAGAGATGGCGAGTTAGAGAGAGAGAGAGAGAGAGAGATGGAGAGCTAGAGAGAGAGAGAGAGATGGCGAGTTAGAGAGAGAGAGAGAGATGGAAAGCTAGAGAGAGAGAGAGATGGCGAGTTAGAGAGAGAGATAGAGATGGAGAGCTAGAGAGACTTTAACCATTTGTACATAATTACAACACTGTATACAGTGGGGCAAAAAAAGTATTTAGTCAGCCACCAATTGTGCAAGTTCCCCCACTTAAAAAGATGAGAGAGGCCTGTAAATTTCATCATAGGTAGACTTCAACTATGACAGACAAAATGAGAAGAAAAAAGTTGCATCCAAAGAACACCATACCTACTGTGAAGCATGGGGGTGGAAACATCATGCTTTGGGGCTGTTTTCTGCAAAGGGACCAGGACGACTGATCCGTGTAAAGGAAAGAATGAATGGGGCCATGTATCATGAGATTTTGAGTGAAGCAAGGGTATTGAAGATGAAATGTGGCTGGGTCTTTCAGAATGACAATGATCCCAAACACACCGCCCGGGCAACAAAGGAGTGGCTTCGTAAGAAGCATTTCAAGGTCCTGGAGTGGCCTAGCCAGTCTCCAGATCTCAACCCCATAGAAAATCTTTGGAGGGAGTTGAAAGTCTGTGTTGCCCAGCAACAGCCCCAAAACATCACTGCTCTAGGGGAGATCTGCATGGAGGAATGGTCCAAAATACCAGCAACAGTGTGTGAAAAACTTGTGAAGACTCACAGAAAATGTTTGATCTCTGTCATTGCCAACAAAGGGTATATAACAAAGTATTGAGATAAACTTTTGTTATTGACCAAATACTTATTTTCCACCATAATTTGCAAATAAATTCATTAAACATCCTATAATGTGATTTTCTGGATTTTTTTTCTCATTTTGTCTGTCATAGTTGAAGTGTAACTATGACGAAAATTACAGGCCTCTCTCATCTTTTTAAGTGGGAAAACTTGCACAATTGGTGGCTGACTAAATACTTTTTTGCCACACTGTATATACTGTACATAATGTGACAGTTGTCACGCTCGTCCTCTTCTACTGACGAGGAGTAGCAAGGATCGGACCAAAGCGCAGCGTGGTACGTGTTCATGACGATATTTATTCAACTCAGAACAGTAAAACAAAAACATAACAAAAGAACTAAAGTCAGAACGTGACAACATTTGTAATGTCTTTATTCTTTTGAAACTTCTGTGAGTGTAATGTTCACTGTTAATTTTTATTGTTTATTCCCCTTTGCATATTATCTACCTCACTTGCTTTGGCAATGTTAACATATGTTTACCATGGAAATAAAGGCCCTTGAATGGAATTGAATTGAATAGAGATGGAGAGCATGAGAGAGAGAGATGGAGAGAAAGAGAGATAGAGATGCAGCGCAGAATTAGGCCGATACCCACTAATTATCAAAATCCAGAAAAGAGCCGTTAAATTCTACAACCACCTAAAAGGAAGCCATTCCCAAACCTTCCATAACAAAGCCATCACCTACAGAGAGATGAACCTGGAGAAGAGTCCCCTAAGCAAGTTGGTCCTGGGGTTCTGTTCACAAACACAAACACACCCCACAGAGCCCCAGGACAGCAGCACAATTAGACCCAATCAAATCATGAGAAAACAAAAACATAATTACTTGACACATTGGAAAGAATTAACAAAAAAAAACAGCCAAACGAGAATGCTATTTGGAAGAATACCTTACCACTGTGACTGACCCAAACTTAAGGAAAGCTTTGACTATGTACAGACTCAGTGAGCATAGCCTTGCTATTGAGAAAGGCTGCCGTAGGCAGACATGGCTCTCAAGAGAAGACAGGCTATGAGCACACTGCCCACAAAATGAGGTGGAAACTGAGCTGCACTTCCTAACCTCCTGCCCAATGTATGACCATATTAGAGAGACATATTTCCCTCAGATTACACAGATCCACAAAGAATTCAAAAACAAATCCAATTTTGATAACCTCCCATATCTACTGGGTGAAATTCCACAGTGTGCCATCACAGCAACAAGATTTGTGACCTGTTGCCACAAGAAAAGGGCAACCAGTGAAGAACAAACACCATTGTAAATGCAACCCATATTTATGCTTATTTATTTTATCTTGTGTACTTTAACCATTTGTACATTGTTACATATATATAATATGGCATTTGTAATGTCTTTATTGTTTTGAAAATTCTGTATGTGTAATGTTTACTGTTAGATATGGGAGTTTGTATATTATCTACCTCACTTGCTTTGGCAATGTTAACACATGTTTCCCATACCAATAAAGCCCCTTGAATTGAAATTGAATTGAATTGAGATGGAGAGAGAGATGAGATGGAGAGCTAGAGAGAGAGAGATGGAGAGAGGGAGATGAAGGTCTAGAGAGAGAGAGAGAGATGGAGAGCGAGAGAGAGATGGAGAGAGAGAGAAGAGAGGGGGATTGAGAGCTAGAGAGAGTATCCGGTACATGGTGAGTGATGGAATATCAGTAGGGTATAAGGCACGGATCAGGATGACATGACACAGCCAGCGGATCCTGGTGTCCTGCTGTCTTTGAATAATGCAGCTTTTTCCTTAATGACCTTTACTGTCCTGGCCCTGTCACTGAAGATGCCATCTATGGACAGTTCCTGTCTGTCACTGAAGATGCCATTTATGGACAGTTCCTGTCTGTCACTGAAGATGCCATCTATGGACAGTTCCTGTCTGTCACTGAAGATGCCCATTCTCAACTCAGAGACACACTAAGGCCGGAGACCGTCTGTGTGTATAATAAATGATGTACTTTATACATATTACTTTATGAGAGTACACATTTTCATTTGATCCTGGTGGATCCCAGATACCCTGTATAACACTGTTTGTCTTTATTCCCTGTGTGTCACTAAAGATGACCACTCAACTGAACCCAGAGACGCCCATATGGATACATATCAGTGTATATAGTGTAAACACCTACACACACACACACACACACACACACACACACACACACACACACACACACACACACACACACACACACACACACACACACACACACACACACACACACACACACACACACACACACACACTCAGAAACACCTACACACACTCACACACTCACTCACTCACACACACACCGACAGCCAGCTGAGCTGAACATGAAATAACGCAGCAGTCATGCTCCTACTGTAGTGGGTGACATGGACTAGTGGCCCCTCACATAGGACGTGACATAAACAAGCAGGCCCCAGAGAGGAAGGGCCATCAGCGCCGATGATGAGCGGCTCTCTGGATGCTCCTTGACATGTTCAGTGGCTGGGGTGTGAAGGAGGAGGCGAAGGGGTGCGAAGGGGGAGGTGAGGGGGGGAGGAGAGGGGTGGAGGAGGGGGAAGTGTGGGGTAGAGGGGGAGGTTTAGGGGTGCAGGGGCACACACACCGCAGCGGTAGCATGCAGAACGCGACTGCATTATCCAGCTGATTGAGTTATGACAGCTGGTGCCCAGGAGGAAAGCAGCTAGCGGGGCTGGATAGGATCACCCAGGCTGCAGACAAATGATGATAAAGAGATCACTTTAAAGAACAATCTCCATAATATTTCATGCTCGCTCAGCGGTCTCCCAGGCAGCCCGGGCTGCGAGGCTAACTGCTCTATCAATTGATTTGATTCACTGCCGGAGCTACTTCCCTAACATAGTATTTCAAATAAATGACACCGTAGATAGAAATGATATCTGCATCAATATTAACCCTGAAAAGAACTAATGGACGCCGGGTGTAACTTGCTGTAGATCCCCAGTAATGCATAGCAGGCAGGAGACTGAAGAGTTCTGACTATAGAACAGTTCTTCTTTCTTCTTTCCCTAAGCGCAAGATGATACAGCAGCACACATTTACACACGCACATATGCATGCACACACCAACATATGCATGCACCCCCCCCCCCCCCACACACACACACACACACACACACACACCATACCCCCCTCCCCAGGCAGCTATTTGCTTTTGTATTTATAAAGTGCATTTTAGAAGTCTAAACCAACCCATCTCTCAGTCAGGCAGCCAGGCCTGTGGAACACTAAGCACCTTCTCAGATAAATCAGTCTTGACCAGTTAGCTATTAGAGTGCTCAGTAAACAGAGGCCAGGCACGTAAGGTGCTCATAATGATTACATTTCAGAGGTTTTATTAATGCGGAGACATGATGTGGTTTCCTCTGTTGCAGTGGTTTAGCATGGTCCAATAGCTCTTTAACTCCATCCCACCCAGTAACCTGCATGCCATTGTATGATGCTGGCTGAATGTTGATCAGTAAAAAGTTAGATGTTTATCCAGGCCCTTTCTTCATCTTAATCCTCGCAAATCTGAACCCTGAACAGTGATTGTAGTAGATGATGTCTAGTAGTGAAGGACCGCTGATCACCTCTGGTGCCTTACAGACAATATCTGACCTCTGATACCTGACCTGAACCTCCCTTCTCGCACACGCAAACACACGCCCCATACATACAAAGACACACATGCGTGTGCACACACACAAACAAACAAACACGCACACACCTCCACCTCCTCCCCTGTACAGCCAGCAGATAGTGGTCGTAGATAACAGGACATGATTAATCACAGGACTGATGAGACTAGTGCAGTGGCTAGGTGTCCATCAGCAGGGCCTAATGAATGTCATAATAGGAGCTTCCCTGACTGCTCAGGTCAGATGATGGGAAGGGGGTGGGGGCTGGAGAGGGGAAGGGGGTGGGGTGGGGGGTGTTGAGGGGAGGGTAGGGGGCGATGGGGCGGGGGGTGAGTGGGGGGCTCTGGGGAGGGCTGAACAGTCCACTAATGAGTCCACAGGAGACCCACACAATACCTTTGATTGCCATGCACAGGAGGGGAGAGGAGAGGAGTGGAACGGGGCAATCTTTAGCTGCTGGATTAAGTATCTCTTAAAGAGATTTACTTTCAGCCACAATGTTATCAACCATTGAGTGTGTATTAATTAAACCTATTGCAGAGGAGGAGTTTGCACAGTATTCCCCCTAGTCTCCTGTAAACACACACATACATACAGTACGTGCGCAGGCAGACACACACACAGACAGACAGACAGACAGACAGACAGACAGACAGACAGACAGACAGACAGACAGACAGGCAGCAATACAGAGAGTGAGAGAAAAAGAGAGAGAGAAAGATATGTTAGAATGATCTCTTATAGCCTCACCCACACACATACACAAACACATGAAGCCTCTCAATGCATACATAGTCTACATATATTGGTGTTACATATAGCAGCCTGTTTTCATTAGCAGGGCTTTTGATCTGAAGTCATGCTACATTATCTGCACACTGAGGATACGGTTGATTGACTCCCAGCCGGTAATACACTTTAGGTTTTCTCATGGCCGTCTGGCTTTGATGTGCAGACATATTTCCTGGTCAGGGGTTGTTATAATTTCAACCATTTGTTGATTCATCATATGGATCTTTGTAATTGCCCTGGTTCACCTAGTTTAGCATCTTTTGCACCTGTGTGAGTTGAGATGTGAAATCCTACTTCCTCAACTTACTTCCCCTCACAGACCATCGGCCATCAAGGTGACCTTTACTTTTGCTGGCCTAAGGTGCCTCTCTTTTTTGCTTGCTCACCTTGTTCCTGTATGTTTAAACCCCCCAACATATGTTAACATGAACCTGCATTGACATTCAATCCAGTTGTTCCTCCATCATAACCCTGATGTTTAGGAAGTGTGTATGTTTTGACTTGGTTGAAGTGGTGTTTAATGACAATGGACTGGCTGTTCTCTTCCGGAGCTGTGTAAAGAGTTCTAATCAAGCGTTCTGCTCCATCAATAATGCAGCGCCTTGGCTCCCATAGTGGACTTAAAGATGCAGTCTGTGATTTGGGGAAACTGTTCAATGGTCATTTCAAATCTGTATATTTACACATTGGTTCTTGAAGAATATAACTTCTAAATGCATCACGAGCTGAGCTTAACTGTTTGTCTATATCATAACCCAAATCTAAAGGTTTTATTACTACATTGTTTACAAGCAACAAGAATGTAAACAAACAATATATAGCTTCAAAATATGTTTCAAACTGTCTTGTGGGCATCATAGACTGTCAGTCCTGGTATCTAGAACGCCTTCTATGAATTTGAAAGGGGTTTCACTTCCCCAGGTCTATTCGTCCATTTGGACCCTGTTCTGTTAGTTTTCGAATTGCAGACTATAGCTTTAATTGTGGGTGTAGAGCTGATACGGAGGAGCTTTGGCTGGCGTGGGGGTGTCTCGTTGCACACTTTAATTAGAGACCCCCGTCATGTAAAGAGGAGAAGTCCTCTTGGTGTTCACAGCACTGCAACGTGCCCAGTCCTAGTGTTGCTTTGGCAAGAGCAGAATATACTGACTGAAACCCTGGCTGCTACTTCCATCTCCGACTGGGGGGAGGAGGGAGGGAGGAAGGGACGGAGGGGGAGAGATGGACAAAGGGAGGGAGGAGGGGGAGGGTGGGGGAGAGAGAGAGATTCAAGTTAACCAGGTCTAATTATTAAATGGTATATATTATAGTTGCTCATGTGGCTGTCTGCACGGCAGGCAGCAGACCTTATTAATTCCTCTCATACATCTGTCTACTGCTGAGGGTCTAAGGGCCAGATGCGTTTCCCTGTCATGGTTATTATTCCCATTATTGATAAAAGGACACACTTTCACTTCTTAGCTTCACATATTAAAGAATTCAATACGAAGCCTCTGGCCCTTATCTTATCTTATAAGAACTTTAGTTTACATGGCTGGACAAAATATAAAATGACAGAAACCACTTCTGAGAATGATGAATGGTTGTGTTCTTATGTTGTTACTGTGATGATAAGGAGTTGAGTGGATGTCCATTACAATTGGTTGTTGTGTGATTTGGATTACTGCCTGTTTTGAAGTAGAGGCCTTGCTGCATTGCAGTGGTAATCAACAGTCACTGATACTGTACGAGAGGCAGGGCTGTAACAAAGTAACGCTGACTCCATATTAACTGGTCAGTTAAATGGTCAGGTTTTGATCTAGGAGGTTTTAGATCAGGAGAAGAACCTCAATGTTACTTACTTATTACTCCTCTTCACTCCCTGTGGAGCGTAAGGCCGCATCGGGACTGCAAACTGGTCAAGACGGAGTTTTGGAGAAGATGATATCCTTCATTGTCCAAGAGTGTGACACAGTCCCTGTATTTGAGGGGTTCTGTAGAGTAGAGCCCATAGCCCTGTGTAGACCCCAGCCAAACATCAGGTGTCACTGTGACTACCAATGAATGGACAATGGTCATCCATCAATCTCACACACCAACTTGTCTCGGAGCTGGAGTCCAACTAGAATGTGGCAATCTAGCAATTTCATTCCCTCGCTTGACTCATTCATCACATTCATCTGGCTGACGACCTCATTTGCAACTTGGGCCTTTGTCCTGTAGAAGAGTGTTAGAGTATTTTAGTTGTGATAAAGGTTTTTGTTGCAAGATATGGAGTTTCGTAGTCAATGCCCAGTGGTACAAATGTAGCTGCAATCCCCATGGCTTGGAGTTAGTAGATCTGGTGAGTGATGGTCTTAATGTCAATACCATCGTGACTCATTCATTTAGTTGATAGGTTGTTTATCATTCAGCCGGATGGGGACAGACATACATGTATTTGAGTCCGTAGCTGGAGGGCAGGCAGGAGTTTGGTTGGGACGCTAGCCTAATCCAGTCTGGCTGTACTCCTCAAGCAAAACCCCAAACCCCTCAAACCCCACCACATCACCCTCCAGCCAGCTGACCTCGTTGGGTCATCAGGACTTAAGTAAGAGTGAAAGTCACTTTGAATGGAGAGAGGCTCGGAGGGGCCCAGTCCGGCCTTGGCTGAGCAGCAGCAGCTGCTGCAGAGGTCTGGGACGATTACTTTTCCAGGGGCTGACTTTGATGTTTTAACAATCCATACATATTGATTCAAACTGATAATAAACAATTTGATTAGCCTCTTTCTATAGGCTGTCATTTCAATCACTGTGAGGGCTGAGGGAGGGATGGTGAGAGAGAGAGAGAGGGTGAGAGAGCTGGAGAGAGGGAGGAAGGCTTGAAGAGAGGGAGGGAGAAAGAAGGGAGGCATGAGAAAGCCTCCTCCTCTGACAGAAAAAAGAATCCAGCCCTGATTAGGCCTCTGCTTTTGGTGAATTGGACAAGACAGCTGAGCTGCCAGGTTATTAACTCCCTCAGAAAATTCTCAGGCCTCTCTCGGGCCGGCCTGAATACTGTGATCTGGATCGATAAGCAATCTCCGGTGTGTACCAAATGACTGCTGGATTCATTTGTTTCCCAGCACCCTCTCTCCTCTCCCTCCACTGGACAATGCACCTGCACAACCGTCACCCCCCCCCCCTCTCTCTAACCCCCGTCCTCGCCTTCGCTCCTTACTTCCATACCCCCACCCTCCCTCCGTCTCTCTTCACCTCGCTCACGTTCACTCACTTGGGTCTCTGTCACTTTTTAAATAATGACCCTGGGGCTGAAGGAACAACTGCCTGCCTCTATTCCATCACGGTGATGCTGAGTCTCCTCTCCTCTCTGGCGAGGCTGGGTGACGAGACTGTCTGGGGGGAGTGATGGAGGGAGGGGGTTGCCTGCGGCGATGGGGATGGGGAGGGAGCGACATCATGACTGACAGAAGCACAGATGTCACTGTGAGAGTTCCATCTTGGCATAGAAATGACCAGCCATTGGCAACGTTCTAGTGAAACATTGACATTGAATAAGCTGTTAAAGGCATGGGAGTTACTGGCAGCCTGAATGCACACACAAACAGGCATGCACCCACTTACACATCCATGCATGCACACACAATTAACTAGCAGGCAAGTTGGACTTCATGGGAGTTTTGAAATTCTCTTAACACCATATTTATTAGGTGAGAAAATGTGGTTTCCCTGGAAATTAGCACTTGCTTCAAAACTAGGTTATTTTCCATATACTTTAATGTGTTGTGGTTTAAGATCCAGCCCAGTGTTGGTCAGCCAATTTTGTCCATTTGATATTTAATGTTTAAGCTGGTCTGAGAGAAAGCAGCTGGTTAATGCCTTGCACTGTAACAGCAGAAAGCTGTCTTTGTTGGGAGAAGAGAGGAGAGCTGAAGATGGATTTACATACTGATTGTGTTTGCAGATTCGGCAGGGCCTGAGCTGATAACTTTTACAGATTCGCTCAGGCATCGATCCTCTGGATGGATTTATTGATGGGGTGACGGGTGACTGAGGCTGGGAGGAAGGGGTCGAGGTGGGGGGTAAGGGGGGTGGGGGACAATATGTGTGATGGAGAAGGTGATGGGGAGAGCCACTCAGTCGAGCCAGTGACTGTGTGTGAGCTTGCTCTTTCCTATAGCTCTTTGCTGGTTGTAGAGTAGTCCCCCAAAGGGGTTGAGATATGATATGTTTCACATCACAGCTGATTTTTTTAACTTGTCATGCTTCTGTCCCTGCAACAGTACTATCAGTTGTCCTGTTTCCTTAGTGCTGTCACCCATTGGGGTATTGACTGTCTAGTGTCTACATAAGGGCCTGCAATTAAGTAATAAGGCCCGGGGAGATGTGGTATATGGCCAATATACCACAGCTAAGGGATCTTCTTATGCATGACGCAACGCGGAGTGCCTGGAGACAGCCCTTAGCCGTGGTATATTGGACATACAGTTGAAGTCGGAAGTTTACATACACTTAGGTTGGAGTCATTAAAACTAATTTTTCAACCACTCCACAAATTTCTTGTTAACAAACTATAGTTTTGGAGGTTAGGTTAGTCGGTTAGGACATCTACTTTGTGCATGACACAAGTAATTTTTACAACAATTGCTTACAGACAGATTATTTAACTTATAATTCACTGTATCACAATTCCAGTGGGTCAGAAGTTAATATACACTAAGTTGCCTGTGCCTTTAAACAGCTTGGAAAATTCCAGAAAATGATGTCATGGCTTCAGAAGCTTCTGATAGGTTAATTGACATAATTTGAGTCAATTGGAGGTGTACTTGTGGATGTATTTCAAGGCCTACCTTCAAACTCAGTGCCTCTTTGCATGACATCATGGGAAAATCAAAAGAAATCAGCCAAGACCTCAGAAAAAAATTGTAGACCTCCACAAGTCTGATTCATCTTTGGGAGCAATTTCAAAATGCCTGAAGGTACCACGTTCATCTGTACAAACAACAGTACGCAAGTATAAACACCATGGGACCACGCAGCCGTCATACTGCTCAGGAAGGAGACGTGTTCTGTCTCCTAGAGATGAACGTACTTTGGTGCGAAAAGTTCAAATCAATCCCAGAACAACAGCAAAGGACCCTGTGAAGATGCTGGAGGAAACAGGTACACAAATATCTATATCCACAGTAAAATGAGTTCTATATCGACATAACCTGAAAGGCCGCTCAGCAAGGAAGAAGCCACTGCTTCAAAACAGCCATAAAAAAGCCAGACTACGGTTGGCAACTGCACATGGGGACAAAGATCGTACTTTTTGGAGAAATGTCCTCTGGTCTGATGAAACAAAAATAGAACTGTTTGGCCATAATGACCATCATTATGTTTGGAGGAAAAAGGGGGAGGCTTGCAAGCCGAAGAACCCCATCCCAACCGTGAAGCACGGGGGTGGCAGCATCATTTTGTGGGGGTGCTTTGCTGCAGGAGTGACTGGTGCACTTCACAAAATAGATGGCATCATGAGGGAGGAAAATTATGTGTATATATTGAAGCAACATCTCGAGACAACAGTCAGGAAGTTCAAGCTTGGTCGCAAATGGGTCTTGCAATGGACAATGACCCCAAGCATACTTCCAAAGTTGTGGCAAAATGGCTTAAGGACAACAAAGTCAAGGTATTGGAGTGGTCATCACAAAACTCTGACCTCAATCCTATAGAAAATATGTGGGCAGAACTGAAAAAGTGTGTGTGAGCAAGGAGGCCTACAAACCTGACTCAGTTACACCAGCTCTGTCAGGAGGAATGGGCCAAAATTCACCCAACATATTATGGGAAGCTTGTGCAAGGCTATCCGAAATGTTTGACCTAAGTTAGACAATTTAAAGGCAATTGTTACGGATACAGGTATCCTGTGTCTGTGTGTATCCTGTGTCTGTGTGTATCCTGTGTGTGTTTCTTTTCTCTCCTTCTCCCCTCACAGGTGAAAATCATCACTCCCCAATCAGTCAACAATCAACCCATCAATCAGAAGACACACCTCCTCCTGTTTCCTACCCTATCACAGTTCCTTCCCCATGGTTTAAAAACCCCATCATTTGTTTGTTCAAGAGCTCAATCTTTGTAATGCCATGTTGGTAGATTGCTGTTCTTGTAGATTTCAGGAGAGCTCAATCTTTGTAATGCCATGTTGGTAGATAGCGCTTCTTTGTAGATTTCAGGAGAGCTCAATCTCTTTGTAATGCCATGTTGGTAGATAGCTGTTCTTTGTAGATTTCAGGGTAGCTCAATCTTTGTAAATGCCATGTTTGTAGATCTCGGTTCTTCACTCGCTCTCTGTGTATTAATTAACCTCCTCTTTTGTTTGAGCACCTCCATAGCACGTTGTCATCACCTGTGAGTATTGTTATGGTGTTTGTTTGTTGCTGGTGGGAAAAGGGGGAAACCAAGACAAGTCGCCCATGGGCATACACTACCCGTAGGTGAACTTTGTTAAATACACTAGTTAGAACTGGGCGGACCACCCACTGTATTTTGGTTAGTTAGTTAGCTGTTGTTAAAGTAGGCTAGTCTAGTTTAGGGGTGTTTTTGCATATTTGTTTCTTTCCTTGGGTCCAGCTCAGCCCCTTTTCCTGCTCCCCCCCCCCCATTACTGTGTGTTTTACAATAAACCCTGAGTTTGACGGTATTATTTCAGTTGTCCTGGTTATTTCGTTCACACGTACTTTGTCACAATTATAATTTACATGAGTTATGTTACGCGTCTCACTACCATCCCCCCCTAGACTGTCGGGCCAAAAAGGGATTCGTAACATAAGTGGGGGCTCATCCGGGATCTGTCTTTACTGACACCCATGCCGCTCATGTAGATTGTTGTAGTGGTATAGTTCAGTGTTGAGCGTCATAGCTGAAGTAGCATTAGTGTTTGCTATTTTCGTTGGCTCTTGTGAAGTAGTGTAAGATGGCTACTTTTGATTTGAAGTCCTTTTTGGATAATCCTTCGTGGGAGGTTTTTGATAAATGTCGTTTAGTTGATTTAATGACCTTGGCTGACCATTACTCAATATCGATTCCGCAGAGTGTAGTTAAGGCGGAGGTTAAACAGCTAGTATTAAATGTATTGTTGGAAGAGCAGGTGCTTGTGTTACCGCTGCCTGAGCATACTAACCCTGTAGGGGATGTTGCTGCTCCTGTAAGCCCATTGGTGTCTGATAATGAGGGCGAGGCTAAAACACCAGCCACATTGTCCCATTTTGATCCACTCTCCCCACTGTCAAACGATGATGCCAGAAGGGATGTCCGTTTAGCACAGTTCCAACTAGAGGTGGAAGAGAGAGCCCAAATTAGGCGAGAGACTCTCCAGTTGGAGATGTGTAAAATTGAGGCAGAAAAAGAACAGCGGCATTTAGATTTGGAGATGTGTAAAATTGAGGCAGAAAAAGAACGAGAACAGAGGCAGATGACGTTTAAAATGCGCCAGATGGAACTGGAGGCAGAGACAGCAAGGCTAGCCTTCGTTCCTACTGTGCCTGTTAGTGAGTCGTCCTCACCTGCTGTGTCCTCAAACACGTTTGACATTAGTAGGCAGATTGCCTTAGTACCTTTGTTCAGAGAGTCGGAGGTTGACTCCTATTTTTGTGTATTTGAGCGTATAGCCGTAGCATTGAAGTGGCCTGAAGAGGTATGGTGCCTATTACTTCAGTGTAAATTAACTGGTAAAGCCCAAGAGGTTTTGTCAGCGCTACCTCTGGAGGACAGTTTGAATTATGAAGTGGTCAAAGCTACTGTTCTTCGTGCCTATGAGCTTGTGCCTGAGGCATACCGACAGAGATTTAGGTCTCATAGAAAGTCTTCTAGTAAGACTTATGTGGAATTTGCTAGAGACAAGGGAAATCTGTTTGATAAATGGCATGCTGCTAGTAAGGTAACTGATTTCAACTCTCTCCGGGAGTTAATCTTGTTGGAAGAATTTAAAAATTGCTTACCCGAACGCATTGTAGTTTACCTAAACGAACAGAAAGTATCCTCCCTGGCAGAAGCGTCTGTGTTGGCAGACGAGTTTGTGTTGACGCACAAGAGTGTGTTTTCGGCTCAAACTGAGAGTAGAACCACTGAGTTTCCTACCTTTAGCCCTAGTCGACCAGCAGTAGTATATCAAGCACGGCAGAAGTATGAGCGTTCCTGTTTCTATTGTCATAAAGTGGGACATATGATTAATGATTGCTTCCTGCTTAAACGCAAACAAGGGATGCCTCTTCGTGCCAAGCCACCAACAGGTGTTGCTCTAATTCGTACGGTTGTGAGGTCTACAACAAAACAGGTGCCTCAGAGTAACTGTAGTTTGAAAGACCCAGTCCCCGACCGTAGTTATGAACCATTCATTTCCGATGGGTTTGTGTCCCTAACGAATGACGAAGCGTCTCAGCGTCCGGTTAAAATCCTTAGAGATACTGGTGCGGCGCAGTCGTTTATATTGTCTGATGTGTTGCCCTTATCTGACGATACATACTGTGGTTCCAGTGTGTTAGTGCAGGGTATTGAAATGGGTTTTGTCCCAGTGCCGTTGCACTTTGTGAAAGTACACTCTGAGTTAATCAGTGGAATATTCAGAGTGGGGGTACGTCCTAAGTTGCCAGTGAAAGGTGTGACCTTTATAATGGGTAACGATATTGCCGGAGGAAAGGTAGTACCCGTATTGGAAGTATTGGATAAAAGTGACCACTCTCTCTCGAATGAGTTGGCACAGAGTTATCCACATGTGTTCCCCGCTTGTGCTGTCACTCGTGCTCAGGCACTACAAGAGGGTAACGTGATAGATTTGTCAAACACTGTTCTGTTCAAAGAGGATGATCAAGAGGATGGATTGTGTGATACCTCTGAGAAGCTGATCACCTCTGACAAACAGCCCAGGAAAGAATTAAAGAACGTTGAACTTATTGCTGATGCAATACAGTTACCAGTCACTCGTGAGCAGCTGATTGCTAACCAAAAGGTTGACAACAAGCTTGCTAAATGTTTTTCTAGTGTTGTCTCGTTAGAAGAGGTGAAGAAGAACAATGTGGCTTACTTCATTGATGGTAATCTCCTCATGCGTAAATGGAAATCCCATGTTGATGCAGGTGGAGATTGGAATGCTGTTTACCAAATAGTGATTCCTACAGCCTTTCGACAGAATGTGTTATCCCTTGCTCATGATCACCAGTGGTCTGGTCATTTAGGAATTACAAAGACGTATGATCGGATCCTTCAACATTTTTTTTGGCCGGGTTTAAAACAAGATGTGGCTCAGTTCTGTCGGACATGCCACACCTGTCAGATAACAGGAAAACCAAATCGGGTTATTCCTCCCGCTCCTCTGTGTCCTATACCTGTCATAGGTGAACCATTTGAGCATGTGGTGGTTGATTGTGTCGGACCGTTACCGAAGACAAAATTGGGTAACCAGTTTTTGTTAACGATAATGTGTATGGCTACAAGATACCCCGAGGCTATTCCTCTGAGAAGGATTACAGCTCCGATAGTGAGTAAAGCCTTAATAAAATTATTCACGACATTCGGGTTACCGAAGGTGGTACAAAGCGATCAAGGTACCAATTTCCTATCCAAGCTCTTCAAGCAGGTGTTGAAATCCTTATCAATTACGCACCGTGTATCAAGCGCCTATCACCCAGAGTCTCAGGGTGCGCTTGAAAGATGGCATCAGACACTGAAGTCTATGCTACGTAAATATTGTTTGGAATCTGAGAAAGATTGGGATGAGGGAGTTCCTCTAGTTTTGTTTGCTGCTCGTGAAACTGTGCAGGAGTCCCTAGGTTTCAGCCCGGCTGAACTAGTGTTTGGTCACACAGTAAGAGGACCAATGAAAGTCCTTAAAGAACAGTTCTTGTCCCAAGAGTTGTGTACCAGAGATGAGAATGTGTTGGACTATGTTAGTCGCTTTCGTGAGCGCCTACACCAAGCTTGTGCTCTTGCAAAGGAAGCTCTGTCTTCCTCACAGAGGAGCATGAAAAGACACTATGATAAAGAGGCTGTTTCTCGTCCACTACAGCCAGGTGACCAAGTACTGGTGTTATTACCTGTTCCAGGATCTTCACTGTCAGCTCGTTTCTCTGGTCCTTATTTAATTGAAAAGAAAATAAGTGAAACTGACTATGTGCTTCAAACTCCTGATAGACAACGCCAATCTCGTGTGTGTCACATTAACATGTTGAAAGCTTACCACACCCGACCCATCACACAGTTAGATAGTTCAAAAACAGAGGAAGGTACTGCTGTCTCCTCTGCTACTACTGCGATGATAGTGGACTGTCATATTGATGATGATGGCTTGGAGTTGCGCAATACTCAGCAGCAGTGTGTTAGATTGCCCAACTCAGAAATGCTGCTGTCTATCCAGTCAGGTCTGGTTCATTTAACGGATGGACAGGCTAATGATATTGTGAGGCTACTACACAGTTTTCCATGTCTCTTTAATGACGTTCCTACTCGCACAAATGTGTTGGAACATGACATTAATGTTGGAAATGCTACACCTATCAAGCAACACCCATATCGTATCAACGCTTCCAAGAGGAAGATAATGAGGGATGAGGTGAGATATTTGTTGGAGAATGACCTGGCTAAGCCAAGTTCAAGCCCTTGGAGTTCTCCTTGCATTCTGGTTCCTAAACCTGATGGTACGTCCAGGTTATGTACGGATTATCGAAAGGTAAATTCTGTCACAATGCCAGATTCGTTCCCGTTACCCAGACTGGACGACTGTATCGACACTATTGGTGCTGCTAAGTATGTAACCAAGTTGGACCTCTTAAAAGGTTACTGGCAGGTTCCGTTAACTTCACGTGCTTCTGAGATTTCTGCCTTTGTGACCCCAGATAACTTCCTACAGTACTCAGTCATGGCTTTTGGGATGCGAAATGCACCAGCCACTTTCCAACGACTGGTTAACTCCGTATTAGCTGGCGTTCCTAATTGTAGTGCATACCTTGATGACCTAGTGATTTATTCGTCTGAGTGGTCAGATCATGTTGACTTGCTAAGGGTAGTATGTGAACGGTTGGCAACTGCTTCTCTAACCCTGAACTTGGCAAAGTGCGAGTTTGGGAAGGCTACTGTTACCTATCTCGGTAAAGAGGTTGGCCATGGACAGGTGCGCCCTGTTGATGCCAAGGTCTTGGCTATAACTGCATTCCCTGCACCTACCACTAGACGAGAGCTACGCCGCTTTTTAGGGATGGTTGGCTACTACCGTAGCTTCTGTAAAAATTTCTCTGCGGTAGTTGCTCCATTGACTGATTTGCTCAGTCCGGCAAGACCATTTGTGTTGTCCCCTGATTGTAAGAGAGCTTTTGAATCAGCGAAAGCACTCTTATGTAGTACCCCTGTACTTGCTGCTCCGGATTTTGAACAACCGTTCAAGCTTGAGGTAGATGCTAGTGCCAGAGGTGCTGGTGCTGTTCTACTGCAGCAGGACAAGAGTGGAGTAGATCATCCCGTTTGTTATTTTTCACGTAAATTTAATAAATGTCAAACAAACTATGCGACAATAGAACAAGAAGCTCTTGCTTTGTTGTTGGCTCTGCAATACTTCGAAGTATACATTGGTTCCAGTGCCCTACCAGTGATTGTGTATACTGACCATAACCCCTTAGTTTTTCTCCACCGAATGTACAACCAGAACCAGCGCCTTATGCGTTGGGCGCTGATTGTACAAAATTATAATTTGGAGATCCGCCACAAAAAGGGTTCAGATAATGTGTTGGCAGATGCTTTGTCTCGTGTGTGAAGATGATTTCTGTATGTTTTGCAAGGTTGTTGATTTGTTGTGAGTGTTCATTTAAATACTGTAGTCGCAATCCCCCCTAGGGTTGCTCTTTTAAGGGTGGGAGTGTTACGGATACAGGTATCCTGTGTCTGTGTGTATCCTGTGTCTGTGTGTATCCTGTGTGTGTTTCTTTTCTCTCCTTCTCCCCTCACAGGTGAAAATCATCACTCCCCAATCAGTCAACAATCAACCCATCAATCAGAAGACACACCTCCTCCTGTTTCCTACCCTATCACAGTTCCTTCCCCATGGTTTAAAAACCCCATCATTTGTTTGTTCAAGAGCTCAATCTTTGTAATGCCATGTTGGTAGATCGCTGTTCTTGTAGATTTCAGGAGAGCTCAATCTTTGTAATGCCATGTTGGTAGATAGCGCTTCTTTGTAGATTTCAGGAGAGCTCAATCTCTTTGTAATGCCATGTTGGTAGATAGCTGTTCTTTGTAGATTT
Source organism: Oncorhynchus clarkii lewisi (assembly GCF_045791955.1). Taxonomy (NCBI): domain Eukaryota; kingdom Metazoa; phylum Chordata; class Actinopteri; order Salmoniformes; family Salmonidae; genus Oncorhynchus; species Oncorhynchus clarkii. Next base: position 33,188 of record NW_027258691.1, on the reverse strand, counting down.
CAGGGTAGCTCAATCTTTGTAAATGCCATGTTTGTAGATCTCGGTTCTTCACTCGCTCTCTGTGTATTAATTAACCTCCTCTTTTGTTTGAGCACCTCCATAGCACGTTGTCATCACCTGTGAGTATTGTTATGGTGTTTGTTTGTTGCTGGTGGGAAAAGGGGGAAACCAAGACAAGTCGCCCATGGGCATACACTACCCGTAGGTGAACTGTTAAATACACTAGTTAGAACTGGGCGGACCACCCACTGTATTTTGGTTAGTTAGTTAGCTAGCTGTTGTTAAAGTAGGCTAGTCTAGTTTAGGGGTGTTTTTGCATATTTGTTTCTTTCCTTGGGTCCAGCTCAGCCCCTTTTCCTGCTCCCCCCCCCCCCCCCATTACCGTGTGTTTTACAATAAACCCTGAGTTTGACGGTATTATTTCAGTTGTCCTGGTTATTTCGTTCACACGTACTTTGTCACAATTATAATTTACATGAGTTATGTTACGCGTCTCACTACCATCCCCCCCCTAGACTGTCGGGCCAAAAAGGGATTCGTAACAGCAATGCTACCAAATACTAATTGAGTGTATGTAAACTTCTGACCCACTGGGAATGTGATGAAAGAAATAACATCTGAAATAAATCATTCTCTCTACTATAATTCTGACATTTCACATTCTTAAAATAAAGTGGTGATCCTAACTGACCTAAGACAGGGAATTTTTACTAGGATTAAATGTCAGGAATTGTGAAAATGTAACTGGCTAAATTGTATGTAAACTTCCGACTTCAACTGTATACCCCAAATCCTATTATAAACTGGTTGCCAACTAAATTAGAACAGAAAATAGGTATTTTTTGTCATACCTGTGGTATACAGTCTGACATACCACGGCATTCAGCCAATCAGCATTCAGGGCTCGAACAATCCGGTTTATCATTTACTGTAAAGGCTTATATTATAGGATCTAGGATTGTCACCATGATACCAGTAGGTATCGTGGCAAGGAAACAAAGCATGAAGTGGACAGAATTTCCTGTGGAAACCAGAATCACACTTTTCTTTTCCGACCTATAACACATATTTTATATAGAGTAGCGAAGGACCAAAGATTTGAGTCTGCTTTGTGTTTTTCTTTTTGCCGTGGGAAATCAGGTATCCTAGTATTGTGATAATGGTATCATGACCACCCTTATAGGATCCCATGTTTGGTGGCCTAATTATTAAAAACGTGGGCCATCCAAAAAACACATTTTAGGAACACAAGATGAGGGATAAACCTGACGGATGTTTACATTTCCAATCACAGTAATCTTCCGCCCATCTAACAAAATCAGGCCGGACGCTGTTGTAGTCAGAGCTGGATATGAATAGGTGAATAGGAAAACCGGTGACGGAAATGCAGTTATTAAAGGAAGTCTGTAAATATTTGAAAGCACTTTATGTAGCATAACACAAAAACACTGGACATGGTTCATCAGTCAAGCCTGGCAGGGATATGAGGCAGACAAAACAGGAAATTCATCATAACGTTTTTCATCAGTGAAAGATGGTGGGCTCGCCAAAGGCTGATTGTGACAGAGGGGTTTTTGTTCATAATATTTTTTCCTGTTGGAGACTACAGCTGTTATTCTCAAAGAACATTCATGCAGCACGTAGGATATGTAGGATACGTCAAAACTCACCCACTATCAATTTATCGGTTGATTAGTCAATGCAAAATGTAACACACATAGCTACATAGTGTACGCTCACAGAATGTATTTTTCTTTCTGAATCTAGCTGCTGATCTGCATGTTGTTTTCTGGATAGATCAATAGATCTTAGTCTTAAGGTCTAGTGTTTTTAATTAGAGAGTTGCAGAGCAGAGCACTACTATACTCTATGCTGCTGATCAGAAGAGGCTGGTGGGAGGAGCTTGAGGAGGACAGGCTCATTGTAATGGTTGGAATGGAATAAATGGAATGGTATCAAACACATCAAACATATGGAAACCACATGTTGGACTCCATTCCATTTATAACATTCCAACCATTGCAATGATCCCGTTTTCCTATAGCTCCTCCCACCAGCGTCCTCTGCTGCTCATCCATGGAACCAAGCCTTCCACTTCTATAGCCTTCTCCATATCAAACATTGTATCCATTTTAACCTCCTATGTAATTCTATCACTGTCAAGTAGTTTTTCATTAAGTCTCTTTGTCTCCTTTTTTCTCTTTTCAAGGTCATTCGTAACGTGGAATCTATAAAGATCTCAATAGAGAAAGTTATATGAATTCTTACTTTTTAATGGCTGGAGTTTTAAAATGTTCCCACAATCTGTATGTCAGCGGATGAAATGACTAAATAGTAATTGCTCCCCACCTTTCTTTCTTTCTTTCTTTCTTTCTTCTCTCTCTCTCTCTCTCTCTCTCTCTCACTCTTCTCTTCTCTCTCTCTCTCTTACTTGCTAACTATCTCTTTCTCTCAAGGCTGGATGGTTAGATTATTCAAAAGAATAACACGTACAGTGCCTACCCCGTAATGACAAAGTAAAAACAGGTTTTTAGACATTTTTGCTAATTTATCAAATAAAATAAACTGAAATATCACATTTACATAACATAAGTATTCCGACCCTTTACTCAGTACTTTGTTGAAGCATCTTTGTCAATGATTACAGCCTTGAGTTTTCTTGGGATTGACGCTACAAGCTTAGCACATCTGTATTGGGGGAGTTTTCCCCATTCCTCTCTGCAGATCTTCTCAAGCTCTGTCAGGTTGGATCGCTGCACAGCTATTTTCAGGTCTCTCCAGAGATGTTCGATCAGGTTCAAGTCTGGGCACTGGCTGGGCCACTCAAGGACATTCAAAGACTTGTCCCGAAGCCACTCCTGCACTGTCTTGGCTGTGTGCTTAGGGTCATTGTCCTGTTGGAAGGTGAACCTTCTCCCCAGTCTGAGGTCCTGAATGCTCTGGAGAAGGTTTTCATCAAGAGTCTCTCTGTACTTTGCTTCGTTCATCTTTGCCTCGATCCTGACTAGTCTCCCAGTCCCTGCCGCTGAAAAACATCCCCACAGCATGATGCTGCCACCACCATGCTTCACTTTAGGGATGGTGCCAGGTTTATCACAGACGTGATGCTTGGCATTCAGACCAAAGAGTCTTGTTTCTCATGGTCTAAGAGTCTTTAGCTGCCATTTGGCAAACTCCAAGCGGGCTGTCATGTGCCTTTTACTGAGGAGTGGCTTCTGTCTGGCCACTCTGAGGAGTGCTGCAGAGATGGTTGTCCTTCTGGAAGGTTCTGCCATCTCCTCAGAGGAACTCTAGGAGATTAACTTTGACCAGGCGGCAGCTCTAGGAAGAGCCTTGATGGTTTAAAACTTCTTCCATTTAAGAATGATGGAGGCCACTGTGTTCTTGGGGGCCGTCAATGCTACAGAAATGTTTTGGTACCCTTCCCTAGATCTGTGCCTCGACACAATCCTGTCTCGGAGTGTCACGTTCTGACCTTAGTTCCTTTGTTTTGTCTTTGTTTTAGTATGGTCAGGGCGTGAGTTGGGGTGGGCAGTCTATGTTTGTTTTTCTATGTTGTATTTTGCGTTTTGCCTGGTATGGTTTTCAATCAGAGGCCGGTTGTCGTTAGTCGTCTCTGATTGAGAATCATACTTAGGTAGCCTTTTCCCACCAGTGTTTGGTGGGTGATTGTTTTCTGTGTCTGTGTGTTCCACACTGAACTGTTTCGGTTTTCCTTTCTGTCTTTCACTTTGTTATTTTGTATTTGTATAGTGTTCAGTTTGTATTATTAAAATGGAAATGCAAATTGGTCCGACCTCTCTTACGCCTCATCAGAGGAAGACGAATCCCGTTACACGGAGCTCTACGGACAATTCCTTCGACCTCAAGGCTTGGTTTTTGCTCTGAAATGCACTGTCAACTGTGGGACCTTATATAGACAGGTGTCTGCCTTTCCAAATAATGTCCAATCAATTAAATGTACCACTGGTGGATATGTAAAATTATATGTAAAATATCTGTTTTCTATTTTTAATACATTTGCAAAAATGGAGAAAAAAAAGCATTTTTGCTTTGTCAGTATTGTCTGTATATTACTGAGGATTTATTTGATGTACTCTATTTTAGGTTAAGTCTGTAACGTAACAAAATGTGGAAAAGGCATTATAAGTAGAAAAAAAGCATGCCTAATGCAGAGATGGAAACTGGTGACCAGGTGCTTCGGCCCTTGTGTCATTTTGTCTCTCTCTCTCTCTCTCTCTCTCTTTCTCTCTCTCTCTCTCTCTCTCTCTCTCTCTCTCTCTCTCTCTCTCTCTCTCTCTCTCTCTCTCTCTCTCTTTGCAGCTGACAGTGATGGTAATGTGTGAATAGGTGAGCTGCCCTCAGGGTTGCTTTACCTCCCCATGTCCACCTCAATATACATCACCACTTGTCATCACAGCCTCATATCACAGACACTGATCCTCTTCCATGCCCTCTCCACCAACACATAGAGGAGCCTTGTTGTTGTCATTGTGTAGGTACCATCTGAGGTGCCACTGGCCAGAATGCATTCTAAACCTGTCCAGTGTACTAGCGGTGTCTTTGTTTGCTTGTTATTCTCCAGTAAGGCCTGTAGGTAAATTTCCATGTCCACTGAGGTTAACCAGATGTGACTGCATTTCATTTAGCCTGAACTAGCCCACACCTCTGGCACCCTGAATGCATTCTATAATTATCCCTTGCACCTTGTGTCAAGAAGTCAGCGCAGTGTCAAAAGTGCAACTGAAAGCTGGGCCACTGTCAGGAAAATGAGTCCAATACTGACAGGAACAAAGCAGACATTTCAGGTGTGACCGTGGAGATCTACTTTGCCCCCTCAGAATACAGCTGTATGTCTTATCACTTACCTCATTTATCTGCAGCAAATCCCCCTGTACTGAATTGCAATAGGGATATTGTATGTTTATACTAAACAATTTATGACAGTAACAGCTTGATGAGCACACTAAATTGTCAACTAATGGCTCGCTTAAAATAACATTTTCTAATAAGCACACAATCCATTTCCACCCATGAAGATACACTGTGAGTGATTTGCATTGGAGTATCAATCAATCAATCAAATGTATTTATAAAGCTCTTTGTATATCAGCCAATGTCACAAAGTGCTGTACAGAAACCCAGCCTAAAACCCCAAACAGCAAGTAATGCAGATGTAGAAGCACAGTGGATAGGAAAAACTCCCTAGAAAGGCCAGAACCTAGGAAGAAACCTAGAGAGGAACCAGGCTCTGAGGGATGGCCAGTCCTTTTCTGGCTGTGCCGGATGGAGATTATGACAGAACATGGCCAAGATGTTCAAAAGTTTATAGTTGACCATTAGGGTCAGATAATAATAATCACAATGGTTGTAGAGGGTGCAACAGGTCAGCACCTCAGGAGTAAATGTCAGTTGGCTTTTCATAGCTGATCATTCAGAGTTAGAGACAGCAGGTGCGGTAGTGAGACAGTCCCGGTCCGGGACAAGGTAGCACGTCCAGTGAACAGGTCAGGGTTCCATAGCCGCAGGATGAAGAGTTGAAGCTGGAGCAGCAGCATGGACATAATAAAACAAAAGCATAATACAAATCCAACTATTCCATCCATCATAGGATAGGGGCTGTGAAAACTGCATATGTAGGCATCCTAAGAAATTAGAATTCATTTGACGGCTTTTGGCTTAGAGATGTACATTTGCCACAAATGTGATTGAGTAGGAAGTGGCCGGCATGGACCGGATTCATCCAGCCACTCTCCATGTTGCTCCTGATTGATTTTTAAGTTAGGAGAGGAAGCAATAGGTAAGTACCACCCAATCAAGAGCTAAGAACATACAGCAGATTAGACAATTTGTGGTAATCAATGAATATATTCCATGATTTGCAAGCATCTCGATTCCCACCATAAATCAAGACCATAACATGAGAGTTAGTTAGCAATAAAACAAGGGACAGCGACAGGGCAAACTATAAGAGATGAATTAAGCTGGCGGGAGAGGAAGTGCGGACCGGGGCGGTAACGAGACAGAATTACAGGCCTCAGAATCCGGCCTGCTTCCCTGGCAGAAGCTGTCAACAGCTAATGGGCTGCTTCAAGTGCTGGTATTTGTCATCCTGCTTCTGTCTACATATGTATTCATGTATTTATCACCCTGATGCAATATCATCATTTTTTATGTTAAATAGCCCAACCTCCTGGACACACACATTGACTTCTGCTGCTCTCTTCCTCCAGAGGAGAGAGGGGAAATGGAGCTTGAAAAAACACAGCTGCCAAATGGGGAGAGTAAATCATCCTACTGATGAAACACAACAAGGCACATCAAGGAGGAAATGTAGACTACACAGCCTGACCCTAGTTCTTTGTTATACAATATGTTTGATATTCAAAGTATTATTTGAACACTGATTGTTCAATGCCACTCCTATACCAATATGTCCAAGAATATATGCAACTGAAACGACAAATGAAACTGGTAGATTCGTAAAGATAGTTTTCTCATGGGAATTAAAAAACTGGTGCTATTGTAACGCAGATACATATCTGCTATCTTAATTTGATCACTCTGATGTCGAAGGCAATTTGTAGTGTATTCAAGGTTTAAAAAGGCTTCTAAAGTTTCTAACTTCCACTTAAAAATGTCAGACTTGATTTGCCCTAACAAAAAATGTATCAACCCTACAAAAATGTAATTATAATCCACATAATCTTGCTGCTACAGGTTTATTTTCCTGCTGTGAGAAGCAGGATCAAATATATAGTTTGATGAAGACCAAGCATCGAACCCCAAATCACTGGACACTTTAATAATTGGAACACTAGTCATTTTAATAATGTTTACAAATATTTTGCACTACTCTTCTCATATGTATATACTGTATTCTATTCTATTCTACTGCATCTTAGTCTATGCCGCTCTGACATTGCTCACCCAAATATTCATAGATTCTTAATTCCATTACTTTACTCTAAATTTGTGTGTATTGTTATGAATTTTTTAGAACTTACTTGTTAGATATTACTGCACTGTTGGAGCTAGAAACACAAGCATTTTGCTACACCCACGATAACATCTGCTAAATGTGTATGTGACCAATACAATTTGATTTGATTTGATTTGCTCACACTATCCCTCTACTCTTTAGGTGCCTCTTCCTTCCTGTTTCCTTTTCCAGCCCAGTCTCTGTGAGATGCTTCCACCTGGGCCCAGTCAGAAGGCTTTCAGAAGGCAGAAGGCTTTGTATCTTTGCAGAAGAAGGCTCCATAGTATTTCTACACAGCCCAGTGTAGTGTTGTGCTGAGCTCTAATGGGGTGGCTAGACAGATGATCCTGACAGCAACCTGCACAAGTGCTTTTGATCCTATCATCCTCTCCTCCGCCATGGGGTCGGACTGCTTTATCAGAGAAATTACCTAAAGTGCCTCTTATTTCATCATCCGGGATGTCACACCACGCAATTCTTTTAATTTATACACCCCCAAAACAAGTACAGGCTTCATAGATCACACGCCCCGGCCCCTCTTCTGAAAAATCATTGTGCAGAGAGGAGAGAGGAGATGTAGAAGCCAGGTGTAGAGTCTAGAATCATTAACCCACAGCCATGATGTGGGAGCAAGGTCATTATAGAAATGGCTGGAGCGTCCGTTTCAGTGAGAGCAGCTTTTGTTACTTGACCTCGTCTTTATTACACTATCTACACAGACACAGGCACGCATCAATAAACTCATTTCCTCCTCTCCCCTGTCCTGGGCAGCTGTTGGTCGGGCCAGAGAATGTATATTCAACTGTAACCTTGTTACTTACAGTCCAGTCCAGTTTCATCTCTATTGGTTGGTGTGCCATGAATGTGGATATTTACTGAGATACAGTAGATCTGGATGTTTTGCATCAATTCTGGATAAATTCATCAGATCTGGACATTTCCCACCAATTAGATTTTGGGTTCAATTCTCATATTTAGCTTTCTTAAATATGGTGTTTCATTGCCATATCTGTTTTAGCTACTGCTTGTCTTACCTGCCGAGGCATATGCTTCTGAAATTCAATATGGTTTCCTCCATAACCATTGGTTACACATTTCCCCGACAGACAGTTGACTGACTGCAGTTGTACGAGGCCTTGATTTATGTGATCTAACTATTTTAGAGCTACATCATGCATTGCTCAGGTGTGAGTTCTGGTGAGGTGAGGCCTACACGAACGCACATTCTCTGTCAGACACTACAATTACACTCCACTGAAGAGATGCTTGGCTGATGTGTTTATAATGAGGGCGTAGGACTGGATACATGGTACAGTACAGACTCGTTGACTCTGACTTTGCTTACCCTTGGAAAGCTTTCTGCGCCCCATGATCCAACATCTGAAGAGCTGATAAAAACCCTGCAGTTGCCTCAAAGCAGCTGCAAGGCTTAACATTGTCAAAAAGGGTTTTTATTTCTCTCCTGTTTTGACCTCCTGTGTATATTTTATTGAGCTGCTCTCATCCCACGGGAGTGTGAGGCAGCCATAAGCTACGTTGAAAATGTATTTCAGAGCTCATTAACACGGAAAGCGCATGCGGCATGCCTGAACATGCAATGTACTTTTCAGAGACACTGGTGAACGGTAGGTGCGGCTACGCTGCTGAAACAAGCTCAGAATCTTTGTTTTAGGGCAGTTAATTAACTAACAGGGCTTCAGATAGAGTGTATACTTACAGAGTGTGTGAACGCGTCACAAATGGTCTCACAGTTCACAAATATGAGGGTCTTTTATATTAGCTGACTTGAATTTGGATTTTTTTTCCAGAATGATCGTGATCAATTTATTAAATGAAAAATAAAATTCAGATAAAACATGATTGTAGGCAGGGCTACTTAGTTTGAAGTTCATGGTGTTACTTGATACCTCGTTATGTCCTTAGTCCTGTGAGAAGCTTCTCTTTGATGCTAAGCATTCTGCACTGGTGCATTTGGAAACAGACATACAGTACAGACACACAGACAGACATATTGCTGTGGTCATACAGCGGCCTGAATATAACCTCAATCCTCCCTTCCACCAGCCTTTGTCTGTTTGCTCAAACCCCTGTGTAAAATGCACCAGCACAAATTATGATAACACAGCCTTTTTAGTTTTCCAAATTAGGCTTGAACGTCAGAAGAGGGCCCTCCAGGGTAGACGGTTAGTCGCAAACCGATGATATATACCTTCCCTCTAGATCCTCCTCTTCCATTTTCCATCATGCAAAGCAAATATCAAAAATGTGATTTGAATCATCCCAGGAAAATGATCCCTGAAGGGCATTACAAGGAGGAAGCATGTAGCGTAACAACCAAATCACGCACAGACCACCTTACCCAGTGTGTGTCCCAAATGGCACCCTATTCCCTATACAGTGCACTAATTGTGAAAGCAGTGCACTATATAGGGGATGGGGTGTGTCATTTGGAATGCAAGCCAAGTTTCTCTTTTACTGGCATCGATGAGTCTCTCTAGCTTACTCTCAGCTCAGTGCACTGCTGGCCCCAGAGAGCATGGACCTGAGTCTCAGAGCTACAGACCACACTGGCCTGGAGGTTAATTACCATCCCCTGAGTGACTTTAGTAGCCCCCTCTCTTTAACAGGGTGACCCATAAATGGTGGATTTCTGAACGGTGCAGGGAAAAAAATGTATCCTCTGATTGTTAGTTTTATGACTTTTTATGATTAATGTCCTTGAGCATGGACGACATGGACTGGAATTCAGTTTCTGAATTCTAAGCTGGATAAACTAGAATAACTAAGTAAAAGACACTTCATGATCAGGGTACAATTTGAATTGTCTTGATGGGGTATGTAGATGTATTGCACCTGGTCTAGTGTCTTGTGGTGTGCGCTCTGTAATCTGGAGGAAAAGCAAGCTTGACACTTCCTTAGGGGAGTCTGGTTCTGCTGTGTAGAATATACCAGAGACAGGTCAGATGCTTTAAAGACACATTTAAAGGACCGGCATCAATCAGCTTCAATCAACTGCAATTCCCAGGCCACATAGAATAGAATCAGAGGTATCTGCAAATGAAATCTTTAAACATCTTAAATCTTTAAAAACTAATTTAGTTAATGTCTTACCATTGCCGATTAAAAGCTCTGTCTGCAATTATATTGGGCCAGTGATTACGGAGTTCTGTGATTTACTGCGTGTGTGTGTGCAAGCGCACGTGTGCGAGAGAGAGAGAGAGAGAGAGAGAGAGAGAGAGAGAGAGAGAGAAAGAGGTTGGCCTCAGTTCAGAATCCCTTGCTTGCATCTTTGTCATTTGCAAGATAATCTCACCATTGATCGATTTGTTAAAATGCTTGAAAATGAAATGAGTGTCCCTCATCCCACTTAATCAAGAGAGACTATTGATCAGGTTGCTAATGAAGGCTCGTTCAGATACGGCTGAGAAGAGTGCACTCCTATCATGTCATGTTGTGGAGTAATAGGATGTCTTTATCAAAAGATGCCCAGATATCAGTATCAGCCCTGCTTGAGTTTCAAATGGAAACCTGTTCTGGTTTTCTTTCCATTGTGATAGGTGTTTTAATCTGAGGACTACATCAGGGAGCGAGCAAAGAAGTTGAGATAACGTCAATACATGCATATTCCCAAAATGTGACCATCTGTTATTAGCCCGCTATTAGCCTACTGTTTACCATTTAAGCCATTAGCCAACTGCCCCAATGGTCATTTTAGGGGAATTTAGAATCAATACCTGCTCAACAATATCTGTTGCTTGGCGGTTTTGCCTCATTATTGCCAAGCATTAAGTGAAGTCTGCCATGAATAATATTTAAGTAGAAGATAGATTAATGGAGATATCAATATGTGAATGATGAGAGTGAAAAGGCCAGTCATTTGGCCACTCTGGGTGACCCCTGAGGAGGAGGTCAGTAGCTCTAGCGCTGAGGGTAACATTGACTTACCACGTAAGTACATGTTGAGTGGCTCTTACTGCTTAAAGCATGACTGACCTCTAGACAGAAGCATCGTTGGGTGCTCGGTGTTCCATGGAGGTTGTTGTAGTAATAATACCATGAGATTTGACAGAAAATCCTGACATAGGAGCCCTTCATTTCATACAGGTTTAGGGTTGGGTTAGGGTTTGAGCTGGGGTTAGGTTTATAGTTAAGGTTAGGGCTATGAGAGCTGGACCTTTTACTCTGTATGGATCACTTCTCTGGTGCCTATTGGACAGAGAGTGACGAAGTGGACTTGGCAGCAGAGGGCTCATAATAATGGTTGGAATGGAGTGAATGGTATCAAACCCATGAAAACCATTTTTTTCATACCATTCCATTTACTTCATTCCAGACATTATTATGAGCCGTTCTCCCCTCCAAGTAGTAAACCACAGTAAAGCTCCTCTAACAGAGAGAAGGTTGTGGACTCTCCTCTCTCTGGTCGGGTTCTACAACGCCTTTCAGATGTCCTTGTATTTTCAACATCAGTTTGGCTCTTGATGCCCAGTTTACACGTATAATGCATTTCCTATAAAGGCAAAACGTGCCCAATCACACCTAATGGCTGTTGTGTTAAAACACAGCCTTCAGTTCTCTAGGGGTCCATATACTACCCAGAATGCATTGAATGCTTTGACCACAGAGCCTGCCTGCATACAGGGGGCATAGTGTTGTGATCAGAAGGTAGTGGTGGTGGGGGTGTTTGGAGAGAGACATCCATTTCAGCATTTTTAATATGTGTATCCTATTAAGTGCTTTTTGATAATTGTGCTTTGTACTTTTTACAGCACTTCAGTCTATTCCCAGTTCAATTTCCTCTTTTATCGGACGTGTGAAATATTGATCTCTGACAGATAAAAGCAAACACCATAATCTCACCCCGGTCGGCTTGGTAGTGAGTGAGTGGAGGAGCGACGCAGAGGAGAGGAGGGTTGGAATGCACTGGGGACCGGTCACACTTCCAAACCCTCTTTGTTTTATTGCATTTTTTCGTCAACAGAATTTACCTACTGCACTCTGGGATGTTTATGTAAAACACCTGCCCGTTGACGGGCCGTTGATATGACCATCTCTCTCACCAGTGTCCCCCTCCTCCTCTGCACCGCTATCCCCCGCAGCCCCCTGATTGACATTTTGCAAAGCGCAGCGTAGGGGCTCCCGAGGTGCTTTCGATGATTGCCGCTGCTTAAACTGCTGTCAGAGCCGCCAAAATAACAGTGATTTATCTCCATAGCGGTTTATGGAAGTTAGTGTTTTCTGTTAACCTGCAGCACTCAAATGCAGCTTGGTGCAGCCTCGCCATCACATTAACCTCAATCAATCACACCTTGATTTTTCCATAAAAGAAAAGCCAGCTGTAAATAACACTCTGCTATTGGCACTGGTTGCTGCTGAACGAATAAAGCCCCAATAGCATCTCTCATCTCCACTGAGATCTGCATTACAGCTGGCATTATCTATCTGCAGATATCACTGTTGAATGTTTCCAAATGCCCCTGAATAACACAGGGAATAATCTGATTCTAATACCTGGAGTTCTAAGTAGGGTCAGTTCATATCGAGGAAGATTTAATGAAGGGTAAGTAGCAGCAATATCAAGAGACACACAGGGAAGTTACAGTTTAGCAGTGGAAAATACTCCATGTAAATCCAGTGTTCCTAATCTCCTACTGTAACTGGTGTGAAATGGCTAGCTAGTTAGCGGTGTGAAATGGCTAGCTAGTTAGCGGTGTGAAATGGCTAGCTAGTTAACGGTGCACTCTAGTGGCATTTCAATCGGTGACGTCACTCGCTCTGAGATCTCGAAGTAGTTGTTTCCCTTGCTTTGCAAGAACTGCAGCTTTTGTGGCGCGATAGATAATGATGCTTCTTACGTGACTGTTGTCGATTAGTGCAGAGGGTCCCTGGTTTGAGCCCAGGGGCAAGGAGAGGGACGGGAACAATACTGTTACACTAGCATTAGAAAAGTTAGAAAATGTTCATCCTGGGAGTAATCCAAAATGTAACTTCTTATCATTTTATTAAGCATGTACATTTGACAGTCCCTGTTGTATCTACTCATTATTTGATTGCAGGTCTTCCTGAGATAATGGAATCAGGCGTTTTGATACTGAAAGTGTTGTTAATCTCCTAAACTCTCTGGCTACTCATCCCAGAGCATCATTTCTCTCTCCTGTCAGTCCAGTCTGGGAAGGAAGAGATGCCAGAGGAGATGGACCCTGATCCATTTCTTCCATGCAACCCAAAGCAGGAGCATTTTTCCTTTTGGTTGTTGTTTTCCATCCTTTTTAGCTTTGCAGACACTATTCGAGATTTACTGCAAACATTTGACCATCCAGCCCGGCATATTGACTGTGTTTGACAAGCGTAATCCTTTTCTTCTTCCCAGTCACTTCCAATCAGCGATCAATCAGGGCATCAATGCCTGCAGACTGCTATGAAGTCAGGCGCAGTGTTCGATTATCAGCCAGGCACCTTGTGGGCTCTGCTCTTCGCTCTCCGCTATAATATAGTGATTGATTCATCTTCAAAGATATCTTAAGTGGTTGGCGGGGAAGGCACAGAAGTAGCTATGATGCTTCTTTTGTTGACTGCAGCTCTTTTTTTTTTACCCAAACCACAATCTTTTAAAACAACACAAACATCAACACATCAACACTTTTCCAAGAAAAATGCAGGGTGTTTGATGTGAGTCATTCCATCTCTCTCTTCAGAGAGGATCTCTCTGTGGCTTTGAGTTTTTATCAGAAACAAAAGTGTTGATACTTTCTGTCAGAATTGTAAAACTTGTTGTGAATTTCAAACAGGATTTCTTGTCATCCATGCTCATTCTTTTTGCACACCTTTCTAAAAATACGGATTACTATGGCTGTACAAACCCCACAGATTCTCCATAGTTTAAACAGGTGTAGCTAGATATGCCAAATGAGTCTCTGCTGATCCACTAGATGATGATGATGGGTCTATAATGGTTTGTTTGTCTTGTCTGCGGTGTGTATGTCTCATTCACTCATTTCAGTTGTGATAGTCTTCATCAACATTGTGACCGATACAAACCTTAACAAAAAGGGTCACAAACCTGCCCCATGTCACCGAACAACCCAGAGCACACATTAAAGGCCTGATCTCTACAGAATGAAGTCAGCCTTCAAGTCACACAATACCGCTATTGCACCAAACACTTGTTCTTACTAATACATAGATGTAAGCTGGGAGGGGTGACAGGGGAGCACAGTGGCTTTAGAGAAGTATTAAAGGAAGTGTAGTAATTATAGTAGAGACAGTGTCAGTGACCTCTAGATTGCTGTATCTTGTCTCTTTTGTCCCTGCCTCTGCTACCAGCCTCATTGGCTGAAATTGTCTCTTTTCATTTTGTCTCTCTTGAAAAAAAAAATGGTGGTATTGGGAGGCAGTGAAGTGTGACGTTTTGGCTTTTTCTGTCTCCCTCCCTCCTTGAAATCCCTCCCGCCCTCCCTCTGTCCTTCCCTCGCCCCTCCCTCCATCCCCTCTTTCTTACTGGGAGGTCCATGAACAGCTGGGCCCCGGAAGAGGAGAGATATAATTCGATGATGATCAGGTGTGTGTGTGGGTTTACCCCCCCCCCCCCCCTGCTATTGTCAGGTGTCAGGTGAAAGACAGACCATGTCAGAGGCTGTGGCTTTCAGCTGCTCCTCTCTGGCTATTGCACCAGTCAGTCAGTCAGTCACACTCTTCAACAGCATTACCATAGGCTGATGAGAAACATCATGCCTCCCTCGTCTCAGTATCAAACACACTGAGGGAAAGGAGCATTTCAACAGTCCACACTCATATGCTCATCATTTGTCATTGGGCCTCAGAACTAATTTAAGCGGATTGACAAAACAAAGAACATGAGTAACAAAGAAACCCAGCTCCAGGCGTTCAGCATTCTCTTCTGTTATCCTCTTGTATTCTACTTGGATATAAGAGGATGGTCAGTTTGCACATTGCTTAAACGACTCAAACACAGACACATTTCATTGCCACAACCAAACAGGTTAATGTGAGTTCATATGATGTCTGCTTAAAATAGGTCATCCATTTTACACACACCTCATTCACTTGCACAAAACTATACTGATTAAAACTCTGATACTTTACATTGAACCCCTGCGAAGACAGTTAGCATTACAATCCTGCTCCTTCTCTCTCTGTAATGTCACTGTATAACTGATCCTCACTAACAGCATCGCGGCTTGGTAATGGCCACCTCAGTTAGAGCGGGTTCAGACTAAAGATCTGCTGGCTGGGCTGTCATTAGCGCCTACTACCTTTAGCATGTTAATTGGTATTCTCCTGGTCTGTGGGGAGGCTGTTTGAGATGGAGGGGGACACGCGGCCTCTGCTCAATCACTATCACAGAAGACATGCTGTTTCTGGCTATGTTATGCAGCTCAGAGCAGCGTAGGGCTGGGGATTGTCACTGTGCTGCTGGGCCGTGGGGACTGGGAGCAGAGGATCTGACATTCACACCACATCAGACTGTCTGCTGGGAGTCCTTAAATCTCTCTGGGCTGCCTCTCAGAAGTCAGGCCCACTTCATTATCTTTGGTTTCTATGTTTGTTGGTTTGTTTGTCTGCTTGTCTGTTTGTTTGGTCTCTTCTGTCAGATGTTGGTATGATGGTATAGCCACAGATCATAAGCAGACACAACCTATTAATAAATATACAGTGGAATAGAAATTGAATAACTTTATTGTCCAAACAGAGTGGGAATTTGTGTTTGGCGTCACAATGATAAAACATGGGCAATGTTACAACATCATGAGTTCAAAAGCATCAGGATCATTTCACATCAACTGTGCAAATAGATCTTTATTTTTTTATTAATCAAACAATCAATTCAGATAAATGGTCAGACTACATAAACAAATATTTGGCATAAAGGGAGAATAGCACAATTACACATGTATCCTGCATTACCATTCAGTCAACATGACTTTGTCTCAAGGGTGACTGACTGACTGACTGATGCTTTTCAAAAGCCATCTCACTTTTGAGCCTGAAAAGAGCCATGAAAACTCACAATTTGTTAAAGTGTTAAAGCTTCAAATCGATAGCATTTAGCTAGCTGTGACAAAATACATAAAAAGAGAATCAATGCTTATAAAGTGAGATCAGCTTCACAAGAATGTCTCCTCTCTCTCCATTCACATCTACATGTTCTGGACTCCCGTCCAGCCGTATGCAGTGCATGGTTCACCCTCATTCCAGCCAGGTACAGGTCAGTTATCCTACCTATTAGCTGTAGGTGGTGTAACACCTCCTCACTGTGAACACCTGCAATTAACACACTCTGAGGAGAAGACACACTTGATTTAAATCCCCTTGTTCCTGCTGTTGATAGTTTTTAGGATGTCTGTGGGATGAAAACAGTCAGCATTGTGCCTAAAGTAGAGACAACATTAAAAAATGAAGAATACAATAACGTTTTTGATGTTGTTGTTGAAAGTATTTGCAGACATACTGTAATTGAATCCTATTTTGTTTTACTTAAAGGACAAACCACTATGGAGGACCAGTCCCTATGTCCACACCTGGGTTGTGATGGTGGGGTTTAAGTACATATATTTTACCTTGTCATTGTGACAGCAGAGGCTCAAGCATGTCCCCCTCACTTGAGTCTCAAGCACCTGCTAAGCTCTGCCATGCTTGGAGAAAATATCATGTTTGGCATGTTTTTGAAAATTCACCTTGAAGTACGTGTCTGTGTGGAGAGATATATTGTATATCCTTTTGGTGTTTGTTTTCTTTTGAAATGTGAGTATTTTTTATACATAAAAGGTTGGAAATTATATATAATATCCATCATAAAAGTCTTCTTCATTATTCAATATCCATACATGAAACCAGCACCATAATGACTTTTTGGATGAACTTCAAAACTAATCAATTTAGGAATTAAAGCATATAAAATAGTTCCTATTTTGATTATAAATAATAACAGAATACCTATAATTGATTAAGGTTTTCTCAAAATGCATTTCAGAACTATCATGACATCAATTCTAAAGAGGCAGGCATATACAGAACTGAAGAATACTGTAGGTAATGGTTTACAGTGCACATTACAGTTTTTTTCGATTGCTAAACGACAGTGGACACAACTGGAGTCACATGTGCAAAACTCTAACTACAGTCTGCACAGCAGCAGTTCATGTGGACCAAACTCTAGTTCGTTTTTCATTGCTTGAACACAGTTTTCAAAACTCTACACACTTATCCCATGACTTTAACCACAACCTGCACAACACTGTGGATTTACAGCACTTTGTTCAAATGCTAACACACTGCTGTCAAAACTGTGAACCACACATTCAAAACGGAATAGATTTCAGCCTTGTGCCTTTCAAACACTGCTGATTGCAATTTCAGCTGAAAGGCTAAGCAGGTGTCTTGTTTTAGACTTGTTAGTGAACACACACGCATATTACAGTATATATAGGTAGAGCTCAGAAAGACTCATTTTGGAAATGGAACAAGGAAGATGTGTTCGTGGAGGGAGAAGGGTGGCAGGGAGAGGGCGGATGCGTGGAGGAAGACAAAGAAATAAAGGCTACACTTATAGACCATGTCGTGAACCATGGTCTCTCATTGAGAGAGGCAGGGTTGAGGGTGCAACCCAATCTGCAAAGATCCCCAGTGGCATCTGTAATGCGAATTCTCCATCATGCAAACAGGTGAGAGTTACATCCTTACAGTAAATGAAAACATTACAGGAATCTATTTTGTATTGCAATTATAGAATATTTACACAGATATATATTACAGTAAGTTTGACTGTAAAATATATTTTTACAACAGGACCCAAAGGCTGCCCCCAACAGGGGGAAGAGGAAAAATATTTTCAGATGCGCAGGAAAATGCTATTGTTGACATGGTTGTTGTCAACAATGCAATAAAACTGCGGGAGATTCAAGATAGAGTGCTGGCTGATAATGATATATTTGAAAATGTTAATTCTGTCAGCACAACAACTATTGCTCGAGTCCTAAAGAAACACCAAGTTACAATGAAACAGTTATACACTGTACCGTTCGAGAGAAACAGTGAACGGGTAAAATAGCAAAGATACCAATATGTCCAGGTAAGACGTCTGAGGTTACGTACACAGCTATACAAAATATTTAGTTTTTGTCATAGTTTGCGATAAAGTTGCTTTTCACCACTCTGCAGCTGTCACAGATTGGTTTGCAGCACATCACAGATTTATGGTTTTGTACCTGCCTGCATATTCACCCTTCCTCAACCCAATAGAGGAGTTTTTCTCTGCCTGGAGGTGGAAAGTGTTTGGTCACCACCCACATGACCAAATGTCTCTTTTGGAAGCCATGCGTGCTGGATGTGAGGACACCAGTCCAGAGGACTGCCAGGGATGGATAAGACACTCCAGAAGGTTCTTCCCCAGGTGCATGGCAAGAGAAAACATTAGATGTGATGTTGAAGAAAACCTGTGGCCTGATGCTAGAGAGAGACAGGATTAGCCCCTCAATTATTTGTTCGAATTACAGTATGTACTTTTAGTTTCTACCTTTTTTTTCTCATTACTGTAATTCCGTAAATTACTACAGACTGTTGAAGCAAACTGCTAATTTTCATTTACCTTAAAGAATTGTTATGTTCTAAAAATTTTAATAAATCATGTGAAAGAATGTCACTCTTTTCTTTGAAGAAAATATTACTTTGTATGAAGTCACTGAAATTGTTCAAACTGTAAAGATGAAAAGTTTGTATTTTCTGTATTGGTGTTTGATGCTAGTGTTTTTACTCTCAGTGTGTTCTGAGTGACAGTGTGTGTTATCTCAGTGAGGGTTGTGCATAGTGTTTGGCTGCACTGAGCGTGTTTTGAGCCATGTGTTAAGAGTTGTGTTGCTTGGAATGAGTTTTGCAGGTGATGTGAACTGTTTAGCTCAGGTGACTGTTGGTAGTGCAGACTGTAGTTAGAGTTTTGCACATGTGACTCCAGTTGTGCCCACTGTCGTTTAGCAATCGAAAAAAACTGTAAATGTCAAAACAAGCTAGAAACTTGCACAGGTTAGTACTTATAACTCAAATGTAATAAAAAGCTGAGGAATGTACTTAATAGAATGTTTCAAAGATCTTGAATGAATCCAACTATTTTGGTAATATTGAAACTTAAAGAAGGTGAACTCAGCATGGAGACTCCATGTTAAAGGATACAGACATGCCACAGAAATTCCTATTTAATATATTCATATTAAATGTAACTCCGTGCCATATAGTACTCTTGAGATAATCCATTTTTATAAACATGTTATAAATGTACATTCCAGTGTTATGCAGAATTTCTGTTTGTCCTTTTGTTTTCTGTATCAATAGATTCCTGTTAATTCCTTCAAATTATTATCAGAATTATCACTGTATGTTACAATGTTGGATTTGTTTTTCCAATAGTTATCTGAACTATTTTTAAAAGTTTTCTCTGATTGCTTTAATCGTTTTAATAAAGCGCCAGAGGAAAAGCACTCTAAACGACTGCATCCGAAATGTCACACAAACATGGGTTTGTTTTCTGGTTATTCGATTTTTATTAGTTGGGCACATTCTATTTCAGGGTCTGCCTACATGACTTTAAATCAGTTCCAAGCACTCAGTAGTACGTTCTCTTTTAATGTTGATGTGTTTTACTGTAAAGACCTGCTGGGTCATTTCATCTCTTTTCCCGCACTCTCAAACCAAGCACTTTCCATGGTACTATTAGAACTGTATGTGTGTGTGTGTGTGTGTGTGTGTCCGTGTCTGTGTCTGTGTGTGTGTCTGTGTGTGTGTGTGTGTCTGTGTGTGTGTGTGCGTTCGTTCGTGGGTGCGTGTGTCTATGTGTATGTGTATGTGTGTGCATGTATACATGCATGCGTGTGTATGTGCCTTGGTGCGTAGATATGTACTGTATGTGTGTGTTATCACATGCATGCATGTGTGTGAGCATTTTTTTGTGACAATGTGTGTGTATCAGTGTCTGTGATCTGGAGCACATCGCCCCACAGTGGTGTACAGTAGTCTCAGCATGTCCCAGTCAACCAGCCCAGCCACTCACTCCCTTCTGCCTCCTGACTGACTCCCCAGTGCGTCCGAGGTGAACAGCACATTTACATAAAGGTGCAAACGCTTGGCCACAAGATCATCGACACTGTTTATCGTTTGATCAGCTATGATTGATGCTCTGTTCATTCAAATCTAACGTGGCGTATTTTCACTGCCAAGGGACCCATGAAGAGGTTCAATTACAGAGCAATCTCATTAATTCCAGAGGCTTGTTACGCGGAGAGGACATACAGTGGGTTTTTCTGATTCTGGAATGCAGATGTGTTCAGAACATAATTAGTAGATAAGAGTTGTAATTGGAACCTGCTGTGTGGCTGCAGAGGGTGTAGTCCTCTCTATGTTTTACAAGTTCCACAGTGTGGAAGTACACTTTTTTATAACCTGCTCACACACACACACACCATCCATCACACACACACAAACAGTGGGAGGGGAGGGAGCGACCAACCACTGCTCCATGGTAAATGTGTTAGTGGAAGTGTGTCTGATGGAGAAATGCATAACCTGGAAATGCTATGGTTGTGCTGGGAAAATGAGGGCTGTGGAAAGAACCATGCAAGGCTATATGACAGGTTTGATGACAGTTTTTATGTTAATATAAATATTGGTGTATAATTATCAAGACTGTTATTTATTTTGTTTAAATTATCAGAAGCTCGGAAAATCGATGCACAAGTTTTGCATGGAGTTTTTTCCTTTAACTTGTACAGTCATATATTAAGTTATAGCTACTGTTGTATGTGTTCACTAAAGACAAGTGTAGTGAATCTAGAATGAATCTAGAACAGGTCTGACACACACAGTCCTAGTGTCAACCATGATAGGCAATATACAGTGCCACCCAATACTTCATGGAGTGGACAGCATCTTCTTTGGGTTGTTGAAGAATGTGGGGTGGAAACATCAAACACTCCTGTGTGCATTTTTCTCAGGACCTTTATGGCGTTTTATGACACAACGCAGGTCTTTTTTTTCTGGCCCTGTCTCCCAGGTCATGTAAAATGTCAGGGAGGTGAAGGGCTGGTTATAGGGGTGGTACAGGCCTACAGGGCTGCATAGAGGCATATCAAAGAGCCGTGGGGGGGGGGGGGGGCACCCCCTGGTCCAACACACACCACACAGCCAGGTTCATTGGGCTCGTTAGACAGACCCGTTATTTAAAAATGCCTGCCTCTCAGCCGAAGGAGAGACTATGGGGGACTTGCTGTAGCGCTACATAAACGTCAGCAGCTCCAGTAGGACCCCTCCCTCCTCCTCCACGGACCCCCTCTCCCCCAACTCTGAGGAGCAGATATGAGGCTGACTGTACTCACCGCGGTGGTCCACACTCGTCTGGTCTGGAGCTATGGGGCAGGGGGCCCGGCAGACCCCTCCCCCTGGCCAAGGGTGTTAGCAGAGATGTGAGAAGTGTGTGAGGTAGGGAGGGGGGACGCAGAACGTCAAGCAGGCAGACCAAGGGCCATTACTGGTGTGGAGGACGGGGGAGGCAGGGGAGGAGGGGGAGGCAGAGGAGAGTGTAACCCAGTGCTGGGTGGCGGATCTCCCCCAGCTGTGCCCATCTGAGGGGAAAAGCGAGCCAGAGGAAGCTCCATTAGTTCCAGGGAAAGGCCCTCTGTGGCCCACAGTCAGCCGCAGCCGAGCAGAAACACCCAGAGCTCTCTCTCTCTCTCTCTCTCTCTCTCTCTCTCTCTCTCTCTCTCTGTGTGTGTGTTTGTTTCTCTCTCCCTCTCTCTGCCTCTCCTCATCTCTAGTTCTGTTTCTCTCACTCTCTCCTACCCCCTCTCTCTCCTCCATTTCTATCTCACTCTCCTTCCCTCACTCCCTTCCTCCCTTCCAGGAACCCTCCTCACCGTAACCTCAATTAGGAGCTCAGGACCAGAGGTCTGAGGACAATGAACAAAGAACTCTGATTCACTTGGGTCAGGTCATAAACAGTACAATAATTGGCACGTCTCAAGTTCTCCTTTATGATCTACGTACACGTCACTGTGGCCAATTACACAAGGGCTAGTTGCCCTGAAAAATAATCACCAGATAAATATTTCCCCATACGGCACCATTGTAAATGCAGTGTGTGTTAATTCAAGTCAAACAAATAAATAAGACACAAGTTCAACACTGCTGCTCCATTCAATGTCTTACTGTGTGAAGAAGCAGTGTAAGGTGACAGCTAGGCTCCACCTCCTAAAGGTAACATTAGAAACACAGTTCCATTTCAAATGTACTTAGTAGATTTCCGACCAATTAGAGAGTTATTCTGGGAATTCACAGGGACCAGTGGCAGCAGCAGAACTGTGTAATGTTTTAAGAAACCCACCACTAATGCTGTTTTGTCTGAGCAGACCAGAAAAACACTGTCCTGCAAAGCACAGCGTGCCTGAAGGAGAGGGAACATGTGTTTACATCAAAGTCAGCCATGTCTCTGTGACTGTGGTGCTCCTCAAGCGCCAGGCTTGTGGTTGATTAATTCATGCAGGCTGTTTCTTTAGTTAGGGTTAGACACTTCACTGAAATGAGAGAGCCTCAGTCGCCTCTTCCATGTATGGTCAAGGAGGTAACCTTGTTCCGGTCTCTCTCTCTCTCTCTCTCTTTTCTCTCTCCTAAAATAACAGAGTAGAGGAGGGTGGAGGGACAACAAAAGCCGCTAGACCCCTTTGGTCTCTATTGTCCACTGACCCATATCTCTATTAATTACATACGTGGTTTATCTTTCATACACTCCCAGTGCCTGCGGCGAGACGGCTTCCGCTGCAGGAACACTTCAAATGAGACTAGATCCATGTCAGATGTATGGTCTTTCCTGCTTTAGAGAAACGACTCAACATGTCCTGAAGAGCTTCTTATCCTCCTTATCTCAACAGTATTAATGACTAGGGATCGTGGTGGACATGCTGGACAGATGGAAAGACTTGCTAGACATATTGAATGTAATTTATATTCATAGTTTTCTCAGGTTGGTTTTGTTTTGAGCCTTTTTGAAGCATTTTCAGCATTGTTTTTTGCACAATAATAATACATTTTCTTTGAACTAGTATTTGTTGATGTCTGTATGTACTGCATGTTTGTCTACAGATGTGGGATCTTTTATCACCCTGTTGCATGACATTTTAAATGTAGTGTACTGGGGTTTTAAAAAGGCTTCTAAAGTGTGTCATTTCCGACAAAAATGTACATTTATGATAATCCACAAGCTAATTCCCATTTATAAATGCTGCAGAATTAATTTCCAGCTGTAGGAAACTGGCTCAAATTAAGTTCCTACATCTGTATGTGCAATTGATGACTTACCTGTCTGTCTGTATGTTTGTCTGTGTAGTACATGTCTACCTTCTACCTAAAGTCTCTATCTGTGTATCTGTATCTGCATATGTTTATTAGTCTGGCTGTTGTGTGTTGTCAGTACGAAGCAGCCTATGTCAGGAAGGGACTGTGCTGTTCCATCTGTCATTTCTGCCTCCATTGAAATTCTGACACGGCCACGTTCCGGGGGTTCATGTTTTTCAATTAGACGTCACTTCAGCCATCCCTGGCTCGAAATTAAAGGGCATTATTCCATTGTTTAGCTGCACTGCAAGCCAACCCTGCTATGTGTAACCCTTTTATATTTGAAGAATAACAATATAATAATATGGAAATAGTGTCATGTTTGTGATTCAGTTGGATGAGCATCTACAAAGGCCCTCTTACTATAAATATCAATTTACAGTCCTCATGTCAGCACGCTTACAGAGTTGTTTGATTATAGTAATTTCATTTAGAATGTTTCATCATCACATTTCAGTGATTATAATGGAATCTACAGACAGTTTGAATTGAAATAATCTGCAATATTCTTTGAGGACAGAATTGTTATATTGAGGTTAATGCAAAAGGTGTAACCTGCTGTGGTTCAAATCCTCTTCACTAGTTTTACCCAGCAGCGCCTACTCTCTACCTCCCTGATGTGAGTTAACCCAATATAGGGGGTGGAGGGGAGGATGCAGACAGAGGAGTTTTGGGGAAAACATGCCTTTGTACTGTATGTTTGCCTCCCAACCAGTAGCAGCTGAGCTGATGTGGCGGTTATGTCCCCCTAACCCTGACAAGTGTTCTCTTGGCCCTCTGAGAGGACCGAGGAGACAGTGCCCAGGGGTGGTACTGTAGTCTGAGTAAATAACCCAAAAGGCCTGTGATTTCCCAATCACAACAGAGGTGTCATTTACACCCCTTGTCACCAGGAACGACCACGCGGGGCACCCGACTGAACCCTGGGGAGACGCGGTATTGATCCCCTCCGCCAAGAAAGCCAGCTGCCATTAAAGCCATGACAGTGGAACTGTACCGCATCGATTGCTAGCGCCGGGACCCCTTGCTATTATTTCTAGAAGAGAGGGGAGCGCTCCATCCACTACTCTCTTATGACTGGTAATTGATGGCAAGTGGGGCCTTGCTTCCTTCCCTGACCCCAGCACACTGAAAGTCAGATGGATTACATCTAACACAATTATGATTGATATTATTAGATTACGCCACGCACGAACAACATGGCAGACTTGCTGACTGACTGCCTGCCTGACTGCTCTGGACTGGTCTGGATGACCATGCTGAGGTAATCACTCTCTCTGGAGGTCCGTCTGATGCCTTTCTCATCCTACCATAGTGGGGAGAGACGGGAGCGTAGTGTGTGTGTATTGTGTAAGCGTGTGTTTGTGTGTGTGTGCATGCGTGAAGTGCTAAGATACTACGCAGTAAAACCCAACCAGCTTTTAGCTCAAGGACACTGGATTACCAGTCAATTCAAGAACATCCATAACAGGACCACTCTTATCTGGAGCCCTGATATGGCAGAATGTTCTAACCAACACTTCACAGTGTTTTGCTCAACACTCTCTCTGTTCACCTCCTGTGGTGTAACACATCTAAGAGACTTCACCTCCTCTCACTCTGAAGGGTTTGGCTGCTGCACTCACTCACACACACACACACACACACACACACACACACACACACACACACACACACACACACACACACACACACACACACACACACACACACACACACACACACACACACACACACACACGCGCGCGCGCACACACTGCACTTAACCATTCTGAATACTTTAATATGTATAAAAGTTCAAGTTATCAGCACCAATCTGCATCACCAGGCTGCTACTCCAGAGGTGTAAAAATGTATTGGCAGCTGACACGGCTTGACTTAATATCCAGCTGAGTAATTGAATAGCTTCTGTTGGGATCTCTGTTCCCTGTGTTTTCCTTTATTGATTTATTTCACCAAGATTTGTATAAATCCTCTGGTGTTGTGACCGGATCGAGCAATTCATATTTAGAGCCAGCTCAGTACAAACACACTGCAATTCATATTTAGAGCCAGCTCAGTACAAACACACTGCAATTCATATTTAGAGCCAGCTTAATACATACACACTGCAGTTCATATTTAGAGCCAGCTCAGTACAAACACACTGCAATTCATATTTAGAGCCAGCTCAGTACAAACACACTGCAATTCATATTTAGAGCCAGCTTGATACAAACACACTGCAATTCATATTTAGTCAACTCAATATATAAACACTGCAATTCATATTTAGAGCCAGCTCAAAACATTCATGCTGCAATTCAAATTTAGAGCCAGCTCAGTACATACACACTGCAATTCATATTTAGAGCCAGCTAAATACATACACAATGCAATTCATATTTAGAGCCAGCTCGATACACACACTGCAATTCATATTCAGAGCCAGCTCAGTACCTACACACTGCAATTCATATTTAGAGCCAGCTCAGTACCTACACACTGCAATTCATATTTAGAGCCAGCTAAATACATACACACTGCAATTCATATTTAGAGCCAGCTCAATACATAAAAACTGATATTCAAATTTAGAGCCAGCTCAATACATAAACACTGCAATTAATATTTAGAGCCAGCTCAGTACATACACACTGCAATTAATATTCAGAGCCAGCTTAGTATACACACTGCAATTCATATTTAGAGCCAGCTCAATACATACACACTGCAATTCATATTTAGAGCCAGCTAAATACATTCACGCTGCAATTCAAATTTAGCCAGCTCAGTACATACACACTGCAATTCATATTTAGAGCCAGCTCAGTACATACACACTGCAATTCATATTTAGAGTCAGCTCAATACATTCACACTGCAATTCATATTTAGAGCCAGCTCAGTACATACACACTGCAATTCATATTCAAAGCCAGCTTAGTATACACACTGCAATTCATATTTAGAGCCAGCTCAACACATACACACTGCAATTCATATTTAAAGCCAGCTCAGTACATACACACTGCAATTCATATTTAGAGCCAGCTCACTACATACACGCTGCAATTCATATTTAGAGCCAGCTCAATACATACACACTGCAATTCATATTTAGAGCCAGCTCAGTACCTACACACTACACACTGCAATTCATATTTAGAGCCAGCTCAATACATTCACACTGCAATTCATATTTAGAAACCAGCTAAATACATACACACTGCATTTCATATTTAGAGCCAGCTAAATACATACACACTGCAATTCATATTTAGAGCCAGCTCGATACACACACTGCAATTCATATTTAGAGTCAGCTCAGTACATAAACACTACAATTCATATTTAGAGCCAGCTCGATACACACACTACAATTCATATTTAGAGCCAGCTCAGTACAAACACACTGCAATTCATATTTAGAGCCAGCTTAATACATACACACTGCAATTCATATTTAGAGCCAGCTCAGTACAAACACACTGCAATTCATATTTAGAGCCAGCTCAGTACAAACACACTGCAATTCATAATTAGAGCCAGCTTGATACAAACACACTGCAATTCATATTTAGTCAACTCAATATATAAACACTGCAATTCAAATTTAGAGCCAGCTCAGTACATACACACTGCAATTCATATTTAGAGCCAGCTAAATACATACACAATGCAATTCATATTTAGAGCCAGCTCGAAACACACACTGCAATTTATATTCAGAGCCAGCTCAGTACCTACACACTGCAATTCATATTTAGAGCCAGCTCAGTACATACACACTGCAATTCATATTTAGAGCCAGCTCAGTACCTACACACTGCAATTCATATTTAGAGCCAGCTAAATACATACACACTGCAATTCATATTTAGAGCCAGCTCAATACATAAACACGGATATTAAAATTTAGAGCCAGCTCAATACATAAACACTGCAATTAATATTTAGAGCCAGCTCAGTACATACACACTGCAATTAATATTCAGAGCCAGCTTAGTATACACACTGCAATTCATATTTAGAGCCAGCTCAATACATACACACTGCAATTCATATTTAGAGCCAGCTAAATACATTCACGCTGCAATTCAAATTTAGCCAGCTCAGTACATACACACTGCAATTCATATTTAGAGCCAGCTCAGTACATACACACTGCAATTCATATTTAGAGCCAGCTCAATACATTCACACTGCAATTCATATTTAGAGCCAGCTCAGTACATACACACTGCAATTCATATTTAGAGCCAGCTCAATACATTCACACTGCAATTCATATTTAGAGCCAGCTCAGTACATACACACTGCAATTCATATTCAAAGCCAGCTTAGTATACACACTGCAATTCATATTTAGAGCCAGCTCAACACATACACACTGCAATTCATATTTAAAGCCAGCTCAGTACATACACACTGCAATTCATATTTAGAGCCAGCTCACTACATACACGCTGCAATTCATATTTAGAGCCAGCTCGATACACACACTGCAATTCATATTCAGAGCCAGCTCAGTACCTACACACTGCAATTCATATTTAGAGCCAGCTCAGTACATACAAACTGCAATTGATTTTTAGAGCCAGCTCAATACATTCACACTGCAATTCATATTTAGAAACCAGCTAAATACATACATACTGCATTTCATATTTAGAGCCAGCTCACTACATACACGCTGCAATTCATATTTAGAGACAGCTAAATACATTCACACTGCAATTCATATTTAGAGCCAGCTCGATACACACACTGCAATTCATATTTAGAGTCAGCTCAGTACATAAACACTACAATTCATATTTAGAGCCAGCTCGATACACACACTACAATTCATATATTTAGAGCCAGCTCAGTACATGCACACTGCAATTCATATTTAGAGCCAGCTCGATACACATACTGCAATTCATATTTAGAGCCAGCTCAGTACATGCACACTGCAATTCATATTTAGAGCCAGCTCAGTACATACACACTGCAATTCATATTTAGAGCCAGCTTAGTACATACACACTGCAATTCATATTTAGAGCCAGGTCAGTACATACACACTGCAATTCATATTTAGAGCCAGCTCAGTACATACACACTGCAATTCATATTTAGAGCCAGCTCACTACATCCACACTGCAATTCATATTTAGAGCCAGCTAAATACATACACACTGCAATTCATAGTTAGAGCCAGCTCAGTACATGCACACTGCAATTCATATTTAGAGCCAGCTCGATACACACACTGCAATTCATATTTAGAGCCAGCTCAGTACATGCACACTGCAATTCATATTTAAAGCCAGCTCAGTACATACACACTGCAATTCATATTTAGAGCCAGCTTAGTACATACACACTGCAATTCATATTTAGAGCCAGCTCAGTACATACACACTGCAATTCATATTTAGAGCCAGCTCAGTACATACACACTGCAATTCATATTTAGAGCCAGCTCAGTACATACACACTGCAATTCATATTTAGTCAGCTCAATACATACACACTGCAATTTATATTTAGAGCCAGCTCAGTACATACACACTGCAATTCATATTTAGTCAGCTCAGTACATACACACTGCAATTCATATTTAGAGCCAGCTCAATACATTCAGACTGCAATTCATATTTAAAGCCAGCTCAGTACATACACACTGCAATTCATATTTAGATCCATCTCAGTACATACACACTGCAATTCATATTTAGAGCCAGCTCAGTACATACACACTGCAATTCATATTTAGTCAGCTCAATACATAAACACTGCAATTCATATTTAGAGCCAGCTCAGTACATGCACACTGCAATTCATATTTAAAGCCAGCTCAGTACATACACACTGCAATTCATATTTAGAGGCAGCTCAGTAAATACACACTGCAATTCATATTTAGAGCCAGCTCAGTACATACACACTGCAATTCATATTTAGAGCCAGCTCAATACATTCACACTGCAATTCATATTTAGAGCCAGCTCAGTACATACACACTGCAATTCATATTTAGAGCCAGCTTAGTACATACACACTGCAATTCATTTTTAGAGCCAGCTCAGTACATACACACTGCAATTCATATTTAAAGCCAGCTCAGTACATACACACTGCAATTCATATTTAGAGCCAGCTCAGTACATACACACTGCAATTCATATTTAGTCAGCTCAATACATACACACTGCAATTCATATTTAGAGGCAGCTCAATACATAAACACTGCAGTTCATATTTAGAGCCAGCTCAGTTCATACACACTGCAATTCATAATTAGAGCCAGCTCAATACATACACACTACAATTCATATTTAGAGCCTGCTCAGTACATACACACTGCAATTCATATTTAGAGCCAGCTTAGTACATACACACTGCAATTCATATTTAGAGCCAGCTCAACACATACACACTGCAATTCATATTTAAAGCCAGCTCAGTACATACACACTGCAATTCATATTTAGAGCCAGCTCACTACATACACGCTGCAATTCATATTTAGAGCCAGCTCAATACATACACACTGCAATTCATATTTAGAGCCAGCTCAGTACATACACACTGCAATTCATATTTAGAGCCAGCTCAATACATTCACACTGCAATTCATATTTAGAAACCAGCTAAATACATACACACTGCATTTCATATTTAGAGCCAGCTCACTACATACACGCTGCAATTCATATTTAGAGCCAGCTAAATACATACACACTGCAATTCATATTTAGAGCCAGCTCGATACACACACTGCAATTCATATTTAGAGTCAGCTCAGTACATAAACACTACAATTCATATTTAGAGCCAGCTCGATACACACACTACAATTCATATTTAGAGCCAGCTCAGTACAAACACACTGCAATTCATATTTAGAGCCAGCTTAATACATACACACTGCAATTCATATTTAGAGCCAGCTCAGTACAAACACACTGCAATTCATATTTAGAGCCAGCTCAGTACAAACACACTGCAATTCATAATTAGAGCCAGCTTGATACAAACACACTGCAATTCATATTTAGTCAACTCAATATATAAACACTGCAATTCAAATTTAGAGCCAGCTCAGTACATACACACTGCAATTCATATTTAGAGCCAGCTAAATACATACACAATGCAATTCATATTTAGAGCCAGCTCGAAACACACACTGCAATTTATATTCAGAGCCAGCTCAGTACCTACACACTGCAATTCATATTTAGAGCCAGCTCAGTACATACACACTGCAATTCATATTTAGAGCCAGCTCAGTACCTACACACTGCAATTCATATTTAGAGCCAGCTAAATACATACACACTGCAATTCATATTTAGAGCCAGCTCAATACATAAACACGGATATTAAAATTTAGAGCCAGCTCAATACATAAACACTGCAATTAATATTTAGAGCCAGCTCAGTACATACACACTGCAATTAATATTCAGAGCCAGCTTAGTATACACACTGCAATTCATATTTAGAGCCAGCTCAATACATACACACTGCAATTCATATTTAGAGCCAGCTAAATACATTCACGCTGCAATTCAAATTTAGCCAGCTCAGTACATACACACTGCAATTCATATTTAGAGCCAGCTCAGTACATACACACTGCAATTCATATTTAGAGCCAGCTCAATACATTCACACTGCAATTCATATTTAGAGCCAGCTCAGTACATACACACTGCAATTCATATTTAGAGCCAGCTCAATACATTCACACTGCAATTCATATTTAGAGCCAGCTCAGTACATACACACTGCAATTCATATTCAAAGCCAGCTTAGTATACACACTGCAATTCATATTTAGAGCCAGCTCAACACATACACACTGCAATTCATATTTAAAGCCAGCTCAGTACATACACACTGCAATTCATATTTAGAGCCAGCTCACTACATACACGCTGCAATTCATATTTAGAGCCAGCTCGATACACACACTGCAATTCATATTCAGAGCCAGCTCAGTACCTACACACTGCAATTCATATTTAGAGCCAGCTCAGTACATACAAACTGCAATTGATTTTTAGAGCCAGCTCAATACATTCACACTGCAATTCATATTTAGAAACCAGCTAAATACATACATACTGCATTTCATATTTAGAGCCAGCTCACTACATACACGCTGCAATTCATATTTAGAGACAGCTAAATACATTCACACTGCAATTCATATTTAGAGCCAGCTCGATACACACACTGCAATTCATATTTAGAGTCAGCTCAGTACATAAACACTACAATTCATATTTAGAGCCAGCTCGATACACACACTACAATTCATATTTAGAGCCAGCTCAGTACATGCACACTGCAATTCATATTTAGAGCCAGCTCGATACACATACTGCAATTCATATTTAGAGCCAGCTCAGTACATGCACACTGCAATTCATATTTAGAGCCAGCTCAGTACATACACACTGCAATTCATATTTAGAGCCAGCTTAGTACATACACACTGCAATTCATATTTAGAGCCAGGTCAGTACATACACACTGCAATTCATATTTAGAGCCAGCTCAGTACATACACACTGCAATTCATATTTAGAGCCAGCTCACTACATCCACACTGCAATTCATATTTAGAGCCAGCTAAATACATACACACTGCAATTCATAGTTAGAGCCAGCTCAGTACATGCACACTGCAATTCATATTTAGAGCCAGCTCGATACACACACTGCAATTCATATTTAGAGCCAGCTCAGTACATGCACACTGCAATTCATATTTAAAGCCAGCTCAGTACATACACACTGCAATTCATATTTAGAGCCAGCTTAGTACATACACACTGCAATTCATATTTAGAGCCAGCTCAGTACATACACACTGCAATTCATATTTAGAGCCAGCTCAGTACATACACACTGCAATTCATATTTAGAGCCAGCTCAGTACATACACACTGCAATTCATATTTAGTCAGCTCAATACATACACACTGCAATTTATATTTAGAGCCAGCTCAGTACATACACACTGCAATTCATATTTAGTCAGCTCAGTACATACACACTGCAATTCATATTTAGAGCCAGCTCAATACATTCAGACTGCAATTCATATTTAAAGCCAGCTCAGTACATACACACTGCAATTCATATTTAGATCCATCTCAGTACATACACACTGCAATTCATATTTAGAGCCAGCTCAGTACATACACACTGCAATTCATATTTAGTCAGCTCAATACATAAACACTGCAATTCATATTTAGAGCCAGCTCAGTACATGCACACTGCAATTCATATTTAAAGCCAGCTCAGTACATACACACTGCAATTCATATTTAGAGGCAGCTCAGTAAATACACACTGCAATTCATATTTAGAGCCAGCTCAGTACATACACACTGCAATTCATATTTAGAGCCAGCTCAATACATTCACACTGCAATTCATATTTAGAGCCAGCTCAGTACATACACACTGCAATTCATATTTAGAGCCAGCTTAGTACATACACACTGCAATTCATTTTTAGAGCCAGCTCAGTACATACACACTGCAATTCATATTTAAAGCCAGCTCAGTACATACACACTGCAATTCATATTTAGAGCCAGCTCAGTACATACACACTGCAATTCATATTTAGTCAGCTCAATACATACACACTGCAATTCATATTTAGAGGCAGCTCAATACATAAACACTGCAGTTCATATTTAGAGCCAGCTCAGTTCATACACACTGCAATTCATAATTAGAGCCAGCTCAATACATACACACTACAATTCATATTTAGAGCCTGCTCAGTACATACACACTGCAATTCATATTTAGA
>NW_027258690.1:42500-59253 GCF_045791955.1 Oncorhynchus clarkii lewisi | reverse complement strand
GATTAACCTGACACCATAATAAACCTGACACCATAACTCTATTATAAACCTGACACCATGATAAACCTGACACCATGATGAACCTGACACCATGATGAACCTGACACCATGATTAACCTGATACCATGATGAACCTGACACCATGATTAACCTGACACCATAATAAACCTGACACCATAATTATATTATAAACCAGACACCATGATAAACCTGACACCATGATGAACCTGACACCATGACACCATGATAAACCTGACACCATGATTAACCTGACACCATGATGAACTTGACACCATAACTCTATGATAAACCTGACACCATGATTAACCTGACACCATGATGAACCTGACACCATGACACCATGATAAACCTGGCACCATGATTAACCTGACACCATGATTAACCTGACAGCATGATGAACCTGACACCATGACACCATGATAAACCTGACACCATGATTAACCTGACACCATGATGAACTTGACACCATAACTCTATGATAAACTTGACACCATGATAAACCTGACACCATGATGAACCTGACACCATGATGAACCTGACACCATGATTAACCTGATACCATGATGAACCTGACACCATGATTAACCTGACACCATGATACACCTGACACCATAATTATATTATAAACCAGACACCATGATAAACCTGACACCATGATGAACCTGACACCATGACACCATGATAAACCTGACACCATGATTAACCTGACACCATGATGAACTTGACACCATCACTCTATGATAAACCTGACACCATGATTAACCTGACACCATGATGAACCTGACACCATGACACCATGATAAACCTGGCACCATGATTAACCTGACACCATGATTAACCTGACAGCATGATGAACCTGACACCATGACACCATGATAAACCTGACACCATGATTAACCTGACACCATGATGAACTTGACACCATAACTCTATGATAAACTTGACACCATGATAAACCTGACACCATGATTAACCTGAAACCATAATGAACCTGACACCATGAAGAACCTGACACCATAATGAACCTGACACCATAACTATATGATGAACCTGACACCATGATTAACCTGATACCATGATGAACCTGACACCATGATGAACCTGACACCATGATTAACCTGACAACATGATAAACCTGACACCATGATGTACCTGACACCATGATTAACCTGCTACCGTGATAAACCTGACACCATGATTAACCTGATACCGTGATAAATCTGACACCATGATAAACCTGAAACCATGATTAACCTGACACCATGATGAACCTGACACCATGACACCATGATAAACCTGACACCATGATTAACCTGACACCATGATGAACTTGACACCATAACTCTATGATAAACTTGACACCATGATAAACCTGACACCATGATTAACCTGAAACCATAATGAACCTGACACCATGAAGAACCTGACACCATATTGAACCTGACACCATAACTATATGATGAACCTGACACCATGATTAACCTGATACCATGATGAACCTGACACCATGATGAACCTGACACCATGATTAACCTGACAACATGATAAACCTGACACCATGATGTACCTGACACCATGATTAACCTGCTACCGTGATAAACCTGACACCATGATTAACCTGATACCGTGATAAATCTGACACCATGATAAACCTGACACCATGATTAACCTGACACCATGATTAACCCGATACCGTGATAAACCTGACACCATGATGAACCTGTACTATAAACCTGACACCGTAACTATATGATAAACCTGAACTATAAACCTGACTCCATAACTATGTGATACACCTGAACTATAAACCTGACTCCATACCTATATGATAAACCTGACACCATGATAAACCTGACACCATACCTATATGATAAACCTGACACCATGATGAACCTGACACCATGACTATATGATAAACCTGACACCATGATAAATCTGACACCATACCTATATGATAAACCTGAAACCATGATAAACCTGACACCATACCTATATGATAAACCTGACACCATGATGAACCTGACACCATGACTATATGATAAACCTGACACCATGATAAATCTGACACCATACCTATATGATAAACCTGACACCATGATAAACCTGACACCATGACTATATGATAAACCTGAACTATAAACCTGACTCCATACCTATATGATAAACCTGAACTATAAACCTGACTCCATACCTATACGATAAACCTGAACTATAAACCTGACTCCATAACTATATAATAAACCTGAACTATAAACCTGATTTCATAACTCTATAATAAACCTGAACTATAAACCTGATTTCATAACTCTATAATAAACCTGAACTATAAACCTGATTCCATAACTCTATAATAAACCTGAACTATAAACCTGACTCCATAACTATATAATAAACCTGAACTATAAACCTGACACCGTAAACGTGTCCAATACATCTGAACCCTGAGGGGTGTCCGGGAGACATGTAAATCAGATCTAACTTGGTTTCAGGTTCCTGATTTTGAAGTTGCCGAACCGTACATGTGTTGTAAATCATTTAATCGCGACTAAAGTTTGTGTCCAGGGCTCTAGTCAAAAGCAATGCACTAAATAGGGATTAAGGTGTCATTTGATTCACATTCATTCTGGCAAAGTGACTGATGTGGTCACATCACATACACATTCTATCACCCATTGACACACATGCTATCACCCACTGACACACATGCTATCACCCACTGACACACATGCTATCACCCATTGACACACATGCAGTGCGAGAGTAATGACAGGTTCGTAATGACCGGTTCATAATGACAGGTTCAACCAATATCAGTTTAATTAAGGAAATCACCAGCATGTGACAAGTGTTTAGGACCTTTGGATGAAAAGCAATCGGACAATGCTTTGCCAGTTATGTAAAATAAGCCCGTCTTACTACTGGCAGTACCAATATGTCACCTTACACAGACTGACCATTAAGTCTTTACTGCGTAAGGGTACATTATTTTATATATTTTCATAATGTAACTGTACTGTTACTGTGACCAACAACATCACATCTAGACCGAGAGCATCTGTAGTGATTTCCTTTAGAAGGGTTGCATCTCAAACGGTGCCCTATTGACCCATAGTGCTTTGGTCAAAACTATTGCAAGAATTAAACAATATGGTGCCATTTTGGACTCAGTGAGACTGGCTCATAGCATTCTGACTCAAAGCACTCAGCCCTCAGCTTTCTACGAAGGCATACTTTGACGGATTACCACCCTGAGATATTCACTCACACAAGCTTAGTCTGAAATCCATTTAAAAAAAACGAATTGAATTACTCACATATAACATTCACAATGAACTCTGTAAAATAAAAAATAAAAAAATCTCCACAGACTGAGCGTTGTTTAAAAAAGGGCAAGAGAATCCTTCTGAAAGTTAAACTTGTTCTTGCTCATCCTGTTTTATTAATACAGATATATTTCCCTCCTCACTCTCACTCTCTTTCACCAGGAAATCCATTTACGCCTGAATGTCTCCTAGAAAATGTCCTCTTGCTCCGGATGCCAAGCCTCCCATGGTGCCAGTAAGATGACAGTTAAGAAAAACATAATGTCTTCAAGAGACGGAGTCACACTGACACTAAATCTTCCATTACGCTGTACATTCAATGAAAACTAGAGAGGAGGCGTCACCTGAGAACATTATGAATATCTCACATGAATTAACTCTTTTTTAACCTCTTAAATGTCTAATGAAAATTGTAAAGTTGGACATGACGTTTGTTATTTTACTTCTTCCTGTCAAAACGATCAATAACACAATAAATACCATTGAAAAAAGATAATCTATTTGACTGTGTGCCAAAAACAACAAAAACACTATCAATGCCCTTCTCAACGACTATAAAATGGAACCCATCTTTAGGCCAACTGTCAGTATTAATGTAGTTGAATGAATCTATCAATGTGTCAGGATGTATCAAGGTCATTTCTCAGAGTCCAACAGAAGCTCACCAAAACATATCGTACCATCATTTGGACTGCTGTGTACCTTAATGACGCTACACCAGGCAGGCAGAGAGACTTGATTCATCTTCATCATTAAGTACATCAGTGAAAGGTTCATTCGTAAAAGGTAAAGAGCCTATTCATCAGGTTGACATGTCTCTCCCTGGGCCCAACACTGTGTTGATACAACATGAAGGAGGAAATCACATTTTACTTGGGTTACTTGTACGTGGCCCATGTCTACTGACATTGTGTTCTTCTCAAATGGCCCCATATTCCCCATATAGTCTACTACTTTAGGCTCTGGTCAAAGGTAGAGGACTGTATAGGGAATAGGGAACCATTTGGAAAACAGCCCATAACATGTAGAACAGTATTCTCCATCCTCCTGGAGAAAGTTTCTGAATAGTCTTGTTTCTGATTCGCTCTGAGGATGTATCTGTGTCTATGTAGAAGCATTGAAGTTGAGTGCCCATCCTTTTCTAACTATAGTGAGGTTGTGCTGGTGTTGTGGTTTAGTTGCATGCCAGTCAGTCTACTGCATGGGTATGTTAAAGGAATACTTTACTTTTTTTCTACTGCATGGGTATGTTGAACACACTTTCAGAATATGTAGAGAACCATTCTTAGTGTGGTTTAAAAGTCAACCCATATGTTTCAAAATACAGTCAACTATAGTAGAGATTGCAAGTCATTATTCCCAATAAATTAGTTCTAAAATTACATCTAAATACTAACTCTACTTAAATGAGTCCTAAAATATATATTTTTTAGAGAATTAACTCGTTGCATTGAGATTCCTGGCCAAGTTAAGTTCTGTTTTTGTTCCATTTAAATGTTGTTCTGGCTATTCAATACTGATGTCCCTGACTTCACAAATCATTGGGTATGGACATGATTAATGTACTATACTGGCTGATTGACACATTTAAATGTTGTTCTGGCTATTCAATACTGATGTCCCTGACTTCACAAATCATTGGGTATGGACATGATTAATGTACTATACTGGCTGATTGACACATTTAAATGTTATTTTCAAATTCTGACTGACGCCTTCACAGGTATCTGAATTTGATAAATTATCTCGCTGTGGAGATTTAAGTATTTTTACAGCAATAGCAAGGTTATTAGGGGGTTATATCTCACTAGACGGCTGCAGCACAGTCTATGCCTTATTAAGACACAAATGCAAGAGTTAATTTACCCACTAGTTTAAAGACCATCTCTTCACCCAACAAATATTTAATTTACCACCTACTGTAAATATAATCTCTTCTCCCCTGAAATAGTTAATTTACTCACTACTGTAAATATCATCTCTTCTCCCCTGAAATAGTTAATTTACTCACTACTGTAAATATCGTCTCTTCTCCCCTGAAATAGTTAATTTACTCACTACTGTAAATATCATCAATTCTCCCCTGAAAGAGTTAATGTACTCACTACTGTAAATATCATATCTTCTCCCCTGAAAGAGTTAATTTTCCCAGTAGTGTAAATACAATATTTTCTCCTCTGAAATAGTTAATTTACCCACTTTTACCTACTAGTGTAAAGACCATCTCTTCTCCCCTGAAATATAATAAACATGTCGCTCCAGGGTATTGATTCTCTGAGGCAGACTCTGTTAAAACAAGCAATTAATATCCCTGTTCTCTCTCAGAGGACCTTCAACTGCTGCATGGACATTTTCACTCCCATTCTTGGAAAGGGACGGAATTAAATCCTGCATTACAATGACTAAATCAAAATGGAACCCTATTCCTTATATAGTCCACTACCTTTGATCAGGGCCCATGGAACCCTATTCCCTATACAGAGCACTAGTTTTAACCAGAGCCCTATTGGCCCCAAGGTTGCAGCCATGGTTTAGGTCAGAGCAACCTCACATAGGACGCTATGTATTATTACAGCCATTTGCAGTATATGTTATAGTTGTTTTCTATGGTGTGGTCAAACAGTCAAACAAACTAAATCAAATCAAATCAAATTGTATTTGTCACATTCGCCGAATACAGTGAAATGCTTACGAACAAGCCCTTATCCAACAATACAGTTTTAAGAAAACAAGTGTTAAGAAAGTATTTA
This sequence comes from Oncorhynchus clarkii lewisi, assembly GCF_045791955.1. Taxonomy (NCBI): domain Eukaryota; kingdom Metazoa; phylum Chordata; class Actinopteri; order Salmoniformes; family Salmonidae; genus Oncorhynchus; species Oncorhynchus clarkii. The sequence continues at coordinate 53,159 of NW_027258690.1, read as the reverse complement.
CTCAAATTAAACTGAAGTTTAAAAAAATTAATCAATAATATATGTGTGAAATGGGTTGAATATGATGGTGCTTTGGTGTGGTGTATATTAGTGTGGCAGTTATTATATGTGTTTATGTCCATAGCAAAACGTGTTTTAAATTCCTGGGCGATACCCTCGACTGCTGTTGACATGCCATATGTGTGGTTTAATGCCAGAGATTTGTTTGTTAAATCAACTTGTAGCTACGATGTTGACAATATAAAGTCTAAATTGTTTTATTTGTATGTACTGATGGTGCTAAATCAGGTTTCGTGGACATTACAAAGGTGTCCCACAGGGATTCATTCTTGGTCCGGTTAAACATCGACATAATAAAAAGGTTCACCTATTTCCCCAAGAGCTGACCAGGCTCTGTCAGAGCTTCAATCAGCCCTTTATGTCCCTACAGAAAGCCTTAGTTGAATTGAAATTGGTCCTTAGTGCAGGTAAAACAAAGTTTACTGTATGTTATTTTCCAAGTCGCATAGAAATGTATCTGATGATTTGTGCATACTTTGGAAGGTGCCCTCATTGATCATGGCCCTACATATAAATACATGAGTATCTGGAATTACGAAAAGCTATCTTTCAAAAAGAAGTAAGCCGGGTGAAAAAAGATATTTGGCCTTTGTGCTATTAGCTCATCAAACGTATTGAATACATATTCATTCCACAGATAGTCCCCCCCCCCCCGCAAAAAAAAATAATAATCTAGAGGAAGTTTGTTCTGAAGTGTCAGAGAGATATAAGAAAGATCAGGATTTTTTTTTTTTACATGTATTAACCCCCTATTTTTGTCCCTTATCAGTCTCCGTACTTCCATTCATTTACTCAACTACGACCGCTGGACCTTCAGACGAGTCTTGTGAGAGCTGTGGGCACATGACGAGTCTTGTGAGAGCTGTGGGCACACGACGAGTCTCGTGAGAGCTGTGGGCACACGACGAGTCTTGTTTTTTTGTGAAAAGATCGATTTTCAGGATGTCTCATGGTCTGACAAACACAGCTCTAGCTCTGTCACCTTCTACTGCAGATGTGGAAGTGATCCACAGGCAGATGTGGAAGTGATCCACAGGTAGATGTGGAAGTGATCCACAGGTAGATGTGGAAGTGATCCACAGGCAGATGTGGAAGTGATCCACAGGTAGATGTGGAAGTGATCCACAGGTAGATGTGGAAGTGATCCACAGGCAGATGTGGAAGTGATCCACAGGTAGATGTGGAAGTGATCCACAGGTAGATGTGGAAGTGATCCACAGGCAGATGTGGAAGTGATCCACAGGTAGATGTGGAAGTGATCCACAGGTAGATGTGGAAGTGATCCACAGGTAGATGTGGAAGTGATCCACAGGCAGATGTGGAAGTGATCCACAGGTAGATGTGGAAGTGATCCACAGGTAGATGTGGAAGTGATCCACAGGTAGATGTGGTGGATTGAGAAGCATCCAATTAAATAACAGATATCTGTCTAGTTTAAATGTACTGATTTTTATGGGGATTTTTGTTATATGCTAATTTGATTTCCTTGGGGGCGCAGACATTGACCTTAAGTGCTTAACTGACTTACTTGTATAAAAAAAGGTGAACTAAAAAATAAAATAAAAACTTGAACTTTGTCTTTCTATGCAACTTCCTGTCCTGACTCTAACACTGACTCAGACAGTTCTGGAGATTATTTATTCTCAAATATCAACGACGGCCCATGAACAATCTGGAACAACGTCTACTGTACCTCCATGAAACTACCAGGAACAATGTCTAGTCCATCAAACTACCAGGAACAACGTCTACTGTACCTCCATGAAACTACCAGGAACAATGTCTACCTCCATGAAACTACCAGGAACAATGTCTACCTCCATCAAACTACCAGGAACACTGTCTACTGTACCTCCATCAAACTACCAGGAACACTGTCTACCTCCATCAAACTACCAGGAACAGCGTCTACTGTACCTCCATCAAACTACCAGGAACAATGTCTACCTCCATCAAACTACCAGGAACAATGTCTACCTCCATCAAACTACCAGGAACACTGTCTATTCCATCAAACTACCAGGAACAACGTCTACTGTACCTCCATGAAACTACCAGGAACAATGTCTACCTCCATCAAACTACCAGGAACACTGTCTATTCCATCAAACTACCAGGAACAACGTCTACTGTACCTCCATGAAACTACCAGGAACAACGTCTACTGTACCTCCATGAAACTACCAGGAACAATGTCTAGTCCATCAAACTACCAGGAACAATGTCTATTCCATCAAACTATCAGGAATAATGTCTATTCCATCAAACTATCAGGAATAATGTCTATTCCATCAAACTATCAGGAATAATGTCTACCTACATCAAACTATAGGTAACTCAGTCATGGACGAAACAAAAGCAGAACAAGAAACAAGGGGGAAGAGAAGAGAGGAGCAAGGCAACATAAAGGATGGAGGGATGGGAGTGGAGAGTGAGGGAGGCAGTGGGAGATGGAGGGATGGGAGAGGAGAGTGAGGGAGGCAGTAAGAGATGGAGGGATGGGAGAGGAGAGTGAAGGAGGCAGTGGGAGATGGAGGGATGGGAGAGGAGAGTGAGGGAGGCAGTGGGAGATGGAGGGATGGGAGAGGAGAGTGAGGGAGGCAGTAGGAGATGGAGGGATGGGAGAGGAGAGTGAAGGAGGCAGTGGGAGATGGAGGGATGGGAGAGGAGAGTGAGGGAGGCAGTGGGAGATGGAGGGATGGGAGAGGAGAGTGAGGGAGGCAGTAGGAGATGGAGGGATGGGAGAGAAGAGTGAGGGAGGCAGTGGGAGATGGAGGGATGGGAGAGGAGAGTGAGGGAGGCAGTGGGAGATGGAGGGATGGGAGAGGAGAGTGAGGGAGGCGGTGGGAGATGGAGGGATGGGAGAGGAGAGTGAGGGAGGCAGTGGGAAATGGAGGGATGGGAGAGGAGAGTGAGGGAGGCAGTGGGAGATGGAGAGATGGGAGAGGAGAGTGAGGGAGGCGGTGGGAGATGGAGGGATGGGAGAGGATAGTGAGGGAGGCAGTGGGAGATGTAGGGATGGGAGAGGAGAGTGAGGGAGGCAGTGGGAGATGGAGGGATGGGAGAGGAGAGTGAGGGAGGCGGTGGGAGATGGAGGGATGGGAGAGAAGAGTGAGGGAGGCAGTGGGAGATGGAGGGATGGGAGAGGAGAGTGAGGGAGGCAGTGGGAGATGGAGGGATGGGAGAGGAGAGTGAGGGAGGCAGTGGGAGATGGAGGGATGGGAGAGGAGAGGGAGGGAGGCAGTGCGAGATGGAGGGATGGGAGAGGATAGTGAGGGAGGCAGTGGGAGATGGAGGGATGGGAGAGGAGAGTTAGGGAGGCAGTGGGAGTTGGAGGGATGGGAGAGGAGAGTGAGGGAGGCAGTGGGAGATGGAGGGATGGGAGAGGAGAGTGAGGGAGGCAGTGGGAGAAGGAGGGATGGGAGAGGAGAGTGCACCAGTCTGTGTACCTTGAGGCCAGGATCGGAGGGAAAAGGCCTATAATGGCATGCGCTAGTGTGAGCTAGACTGGATGGTTGCATACTCGACAAGGTCCCCGGCAGTTTGAACTGAGCTTCGTGGGCTGGGAGAGGAGGCCAGAGCCGCAGTATCCAGCTCCGCATACTGGACATCACAGTCCTTGTGGTCAGAGTTCTGGAGACAAGAGAGGCGAGACGAGTGTGAGGAGAGTGAGGAAGGAGAGAGAGGGAGAGAGAGTGACAGAGGTAGAGAGGTAGAGAGGTAGATAAATAGATAGATAGATAGATAGATAGATAGAGAGAGAGAGCGAGAGAGAGAGAGAGAGAGCGCGAGAGAGAGAGAGAGAGAGAGAGAGAGAGAGAGAGAGAGAGAGAGAAAGTGAGAGAGAGAGAGAGAGCGCGAGAGAGAGAGAGTGAGAGATAGAGAGAGAGAGAGAGCTAGAGAGAGAGAGCGAGGGTACTATGATAATGAGAGAGAGTTCTATGATAATGAGAGAGGGTTCTATGATAATGAGCGAGGGTTCTATGATAATGAGAGAGGGTTCTATGATAATGAGAGAGGGTTCTATGATAATGAGAGAGGTTTCTATGATAATGAGCGAGGGTTCTATGATAATGATAACATAGATCAACTAGTTTGTGTATTCACTAAAGCTGTTACGATCGGGCCAAATGGATCTAAACAGAGATGACAACGAGGCTAAACACAACAGCATGATACACACAGAGAACACATAAATGATGTGGAGAGGAGACGTGACAGAGATGAAGAGGAGACGTGACAGAGATGAAGAGGAGACATTTAAACAGAAGACTTACTTATTGACAGACCAAAGGACAGGAAGAGGCAGTACACAAATAAAATGACAGTTAGAGACATCAGACAGAAGACCAAAGGACAGGAAGAGGCAGTACACAAATAAAATGACAGTTAGAGACATCAGACAGAAGACCAAAGGACAGGAAGAGGCAGTACACAAATAAAATGACAGTTAGAGACATCAGACAGAAGACCAAAGGACAGGAAGAGGCAGTACACAAATAAAATGACAGTTAGAGACATTAGACAGAAGACCAAAGGACAGGAAGAGGCAGTACACAAATAAAATGACAGTTAGAGACATCAGACAGAAGACCAAAGGACAGGAAGAGGCAGTACACAAATAAAATGACAGTTAGAGACATTAGACAGAAGACCAAAGGACAGGAAGAGGCAGTACACAAATAAAATGACAGTTAGAGACATCAGAAGACCAAAGGACAGGAAGAGGCAGTACACAAATAAAATGACAGTTAGAGACATCAGACAGAAGACCAAAGACAGAAAGAACCAAACTGATCAGAGACATTAGGCAGAAGACCAAAGACAGAAAGAACCAAACTGATCAGAGACATCAGACAGAAAACAAATGACAGACACCTAGGGTTTGAAAATTCTAGTAACTTGCATCTGCAATTCCGAGGTTTTCCAGAAATCCCAGTTAGAAGATTTGCAAAATCAGGAGGGAATCAAAAAAAATACAAAATCCTCCAAGTAGGATTTCTGGAAAACCTGGTAATTTTGGGAAAGTTCCCATCCTACAGACAGCATCCTGAAAACACTGTATTAAACACATATAAACCCAGACTAAAGGCTCTCCTAGACATTAAACATTAGAACAAATAAAACCCAGGTTAAAGACAATCCAAGACATTAAACACACATATAGAAAAATACAGATGCAGAGATGAGACAGGAGACACAGGCGTAAGGAAGTCATAAACAACATTATTTCACATAACAACATGGACGTTTTGATTTCCTTGGCCCACGTTAGCAAGACTAGTAAGTCAAGATGTGTGACTGTGTCTTGTGGGTGTCAAGATGTGTTGACTGTGTCTTGTGGGTGTCAAGATGTGTTGACTGTGTCTTGTGGGTGTCAAGATGTGTTGACTGTATCCTGTGGGTGTCAAGATGTGTTGACTGTGTCTTGTGGGTGTCAAGATGTGTTGACTGTATCCTGTGGGTGTCAAGATGTGTTGACTGTGTCTTGTGGGTGTCAAGATGTGTTGACTGTGTCTTGTGGGTGTCAAGATGTGTTGACTGTATCTTGTGGGTGTCAAGATGTGTTGACTGTGTCTTGTGGGTGTCAGGATGTGTTGACTGTGTCTTGTGGGTGTCAAGATGTGTTGACTGTGTCTTGTGGGTGTCAATATGTGTTGACTGTGTCTTGTGGGTGTCAAGATGTGTTGACTGTGTCTTGTGGGTGTCAAGACGTGTTGACTGTGTCGTGTGGGTGTCAAGATGTGTTGACTGTGTCTTGTGGGTGTCAAGATGTGTTGACTGTGTCTTGTGGGTGTCAAGATGTGTTGACTGTGTCTTGTGGGTGTCAAGATGTGTTGACTGTGTCTTGTGGGTGTCAAGATGTGTTGACTGTGTCTTGTGGGTGTCAAGATGTGTTGACTGTGTCTTGTGGGTGTCAAGATATGTTGACTGTGTCTTGTGGGTGTCAAGATGTGTTGACTGTGTCTTGTGGGTGTCAAGATGTGTTGACTGTGTCTTGTGGGTGTCAAGATATGTTGACTGTGTCTTGTGGGTGTCAAATCAAACAACAAATAATACCAAGTGGTAAGACTCTTGTGAATCCAAAGAATTCAAAAAGCCAGAGATGAAGGAATCAGAGGTAAGAAAAATTAGGTGATGAATTACATTGTTCCCCAACATCAGGAAGAGAGCAGAAAAAGACTGAACTCCAAATCTATGACTTCTAGAATGACACAGGGAAGATCTCGATTGTATACTCCTTGCGTCCTCTCTCCTCGTCTTCTTCTCAAAACTCATTGGTCCTTCCCACCAAAACCCTTCTCCTACAAAGATTTTTGAGAAGATGACGAGGAGAGAGGACAATTGAGATCTTCTCCTCTGCTCGCCTAGCGCCATGAGTGGGAGAAACATGCCCCCAGAATCCTACATATTGCATTGTGGTCTATTGTCGATGCTCTTTGGTCTAATCGAGCCACAACATCAATTTAATGTAGTATTGTTTCAATTAAACAGAAAGCCGAAGAATAAGCTGAGGGAACGTGGATTGATTGGAGAAGGTGGCCTTGGTCTGTGTCTCAAATGAAACCCAATTCCGACGTAGTGCACAACTTTTGACCAGGGTCCATAAGCACTTGGTCAACCGAAGTGTACTATATAGCACATAGGGGGCCATTTGGGATGCAACATGGTCTGTCTGTCTCCAGGGAGAATGGTAATGAGGGAAAGGCGGAGCGGTGTTGGTTGTTGACAAAGAGAGAGAGTGGGAGATTGTTGGTTGTTGACGAGGAAAATGGAAAAATAGGGAGGTGGGGGTTAAGGTAAATATGCTGCTGTCACCGTGACGCCCAGGGATGAGATTAAAGAGAGCAGGATGAGACCTTCCCAGGCAGAACTGACGTTCATTGGTAAAACCAGGTATTTGATCTGGTTTCCTGCCTCACACAGTCAGTCGGTATCTGTTACCATGTTTACACGTCATGCACTGCCTACCAGAGATCCTTTCTTCCCCTTGTTCTGTTCAGACAGCTCTACCACCTGGTTGTTCTGTTCAGACAGCTCTATCACCTGGTTGTTCTGTTCAGACAGCTCTACCACCTGGTTGTTCTGTTCAGACAGCTCTACCACCTGGTTGTTCTGTTCAGACAGCTCTACCACCTGGTTGTTCTGTTCAGACAGCTCTACCACCTGGTTGTTCTGTTCAGACAGCTCTATCACCTGGTTGTTCTGTTCAGACAGCTCTATCACCTGGTTGTTCTGTTCAGACAGCTCTACCACCTGGTTGTTCTGTTCAGACAGCTCTACCACCTGGTTGTTCTGTTCAGACAGCTCTACCACCTGGTTGTTCTGTTCAGACAGCTCTACCACCTGGTTGTTCCATTCAGACAGCTCTACCACCTGGTTGTTCTGTTCAGACAGCTCTACCACCTGGTTGTTCCATTCAGACAGCTCTACCACCTGGTTGTTCTGTTCAGACAGCTCTACCACCTGGTTGTTCTGTTCAGACAGCTCTATCACCTGGTTGTTCTGTTCAGACAGCTCTACCACTTGGTTGTTCTGTTCAGACAGCTCTACCACCTGGTTGTTCTGTTCAGACAGCTCTACCACCTGGTTGTTCTGTTCAGACAGCTCTACCACCTGGTTGTTCTGTTCAGACAGCTCTACCACCTGGTTGTTCTGTTCAGACAGCTCTACCACCTGGTTGTTCTGTTCAGACAGCTCTACCACCTGGTTGTTCTGTTCAGACAGCTCTACCACTTGGTTGTTCTGTTCAGACAGCTCTACCACCTGGTTGTTCTGTTCAGACAGCTCTACCACCTGGTTGTTCTGTTCAGACAGCTCTACCACCTGGTTGTTCTGTTCAGACAGCTCTACCACCTGGTTGTTCTGTTCAGACAGCTCTACCACTTGGTTGTTCTGTTCAGACAGCTCTACCACCTGGTTGTTCTGTTCAGACAGCTCTATCACCTGGTTGTTCTGTTCAGACAGCTCTACCACCTGGTTGTTCTGTTCAGACAGCTCTACCACCTGGTTGTTCCATTCAGACAGCTCTACCACCTGGTTGTTCTGTTCAGACAGCTCTACCACCTGGTTGTTCTGTTCAGACAGCTCTACCACCTGGTTGTTCTGTTCAGACAGCTCTACCACCTGGTTGTTCTGTTCAGACAGCTCTACCACCTGGTTGTTCTGTTCAGACAGCTCTACCACCTGGTTGTTCTGTTCAGACAGCTCTACCACCTGGTTGTTCTGTTCAGACAGCTCTACCACCTGGTTGTTCTGTTCAGACAGCTCTATCACCTGGATGTTCTGTTCAGACAGCTCTACCACCTGGTTGTTCTGTTCAGACAGCTCTACCACCTGGTTGTTCTGTTCAGACAGCTCTACCACCTGGTTGTTCTGTTCAGACAGCTCTACCACCTGGTTGTTCTGTTCAGACAGCTCTACCACCTGGTTGTTCCATTCAGACAGCTCTATCACCTGGTTGTTCTGTTCAGACAGCTCTACCACCTGGTTGTTCTGTTCAGACAGCTCTACCACCTGGTTGTTCTGTTCAGACAGCTCTATCACCTGGTTGTTCTGTTCAGACAGCTCTACCACCTGGTTGTTCTGTTCAGACAGCTCTACCACCTGGTTGTTCTGTTCAGACAGCTCTACCACCTGGTTGTTCTGTTCAGACAGCTCTATCACCTGGTTGTTCTGTTCAGACAGCTCTACCACCTGGTTGTTCTGTTCAGACAGCTCTACCACCTGGTTGTTCTATTCAGACAGCTCTATCACCTGGTTGTTCTGTTCAGACAGCATTACCACTTGGTTGTTCTGTTCAGACAGCTCTACCACCTGGTTGTTCTGTTCAGACAGCTCTATCACCTGGTTGTTCTGTTCAGACAGCTCTACCACCTGGTTGTTCTGTTCAGACAGCTCTACCACCTGGTTGTTCTGTTCAGACAGCTCTACCACCTGGTTGTTCTGTTCAGACAGCTCTACCACCTGTTTGTTCTGTTCAGACAGCTCTACCACTTGGTTGTTCTGTTCAGACAGCTCTACCACCTGGTTGTTCTGTTCAGACAGCTCTATCACCTGGTTGTTCTGTTCAGACAGCTCTACCACCTGGTTGTTCTGTTCAGACAGCTCTACCACCTGGTTGTTCTGTTCAGACAGCTCTACCACCTGGTTGTTCTGTTCAGACAGCTCTACCACCTGGCTGTTCCATTCAGACAGCTCTACCACCTGGTTGTTCTGTTCAGACAGCTCTACCACCTGGTTGTTCTGTTCAGACAGCTCTACCACCTGGTTGTTCTGTTCAGACAGCTCTACCACCTGGTTGTTCTGTTCAGACAGCTCTATCACCTGGTTGTTCTGTTCAGACAGCTCTATCACCTGGTTGTTCTGTTCAGACAGCTCTACCACCTGGTTGTTCTGTTCAGACAGCTCTATCACCTGGTTGTTCTGTTCAGACAGCTCTACCACCTGGCTGTTCTGTTCAGACAGCTCTACCACCTGGTTGTTCTGTTCAGACAGCTCTACCACCTGGTTGTTCTGTTCAGACAGCTCTACCACCTGGTTGTTCTGTTCAGACAGCTCTATCACCTGGTTGTTCTGTTCAGACAGCTCTACCTCCTGGTTGTTCTGTTCAGACAGCTCTACCACCTGGTTGTTCTGTTCAGACAGCTCTACCACCTGGTTGTTCTGTTCAGACAGCTCTACCACCTGGTTGTTCTGTTCAGACAGCTCTATCACCTGGTTGTTCTGTTCAGACAGCTCTACCACCTGGTTGTTCTGTTCAGACAGCTCTACCACCTGGTTGTTCTGTTCAGACAGCTCTACCACCTGGTTGTTCTGTTCAGACAGCTCTACCACCTGGTTGTTCTGTTCAGACAGCTCTACCACCTGGTTGTTCTGTTCAGACAGCTCTATCACCTGGATGTTCTGTTCAGACAGCTCTACCACCTGGTTGTTCTGTTCAGACAGCTCTACCACCTGGTTGTTCTGTTCAGACAGCTCTACCACCTGGTTGTTCTGTTCAGACAGCTCTACCACTTGGTTGTTCTGTTCAGACAGCTCTACCACCTGGTTGTTCTGTTCAGACAGCTCTATCACCTGGTTGTTCTGTTCAGACAGCTCTACCACCTGGTTGTTCTGTTCAGACAGCTCTACCACCTGGTTGTTCTGTTCAGACAGCTCTACCACCTGGTTGTTCTGTTCAGACAGCTCTACCACCTGGTTGTTCTGTTCAGACAGCTCTACCACCTGGTTGTTCTGTTCAGACAGCTCTATCACCTGGATGTTCTGTTCAGACAGCTCTACCACCTGGTTGTTCTGTTCAGACAGCTCTACCACCTGGTTGTTCTGTTCAGACAGCTCTACCACCTGGTTGTTCTGTTCAGACAGCTCTACCACCTGGTTGTTCTGTTCAGACAGCTCTACCACCTGGTTGTTCCATTCAGACAGCTCTATCACCTGGTTGTTCTGTTCAGACAGCTCTACCACCTGGTTGTTCTGTTCAGACAGCTCTACCACCTGGTTGTTCTGTTCAGACAGCTCTATCACCTGGTTGTTCTGTTCAGACAGCTCTACCACCTGGTTGTTCTGTTCAGACAGCTCTACCACCTGGTTGTTCTG
>NW_027258690.1:7500-37500 GCF_045791955.1 Oncorhynchus clarkii lewisi | reverse complement strand
AGTCGACATTGACTACAAGGCAAACACTTGATAGTCAACTGTGAGACTCAATGAGCTATACCCAAATCTAACTGCCTGTAGCTCAGGCCCTGAAGCAAGGATATGCATATTCTTGGTACCATTTGAAAGAAAACACTTGGAAGTTTGTGGAAATGTGAACGGAATGTGGTAGAATATAACAAACCGTTTCTTAGTATTTGTTTTGTACCATCATCTTTGAAATGCCAGAGAAGTATTCCAGCCCAGCTGCAATTTAGATTTTGGCCACTAGATGAACATTTTAGACTGATACAAAGAACCATTGCATTCCTGTTAAAACTTTTGTATCGATACTGCCCATATGTGCCTAATTTGTTTATTAGTAACTTTTCATGTTGAAAACTGTGCACTCTCCTCAAACAATAGCATGGTGTTCTTTCACTGTAATAGCTACTGTAAATTGGATAGTGCAATCAGATTAACAAGAATTTAAGCTTTCTGCCAATATCAGATATGTCTATATCCTGTGAAATGTTCTTGTCACATACAACCTCATGCTAATTGCATTAGCCTACATTAGCTCAACCATCCTGTGGAAGGGACACCAATCCTGAAGAAGGTAACGTTAGAGAGAAAGATATAAGACTCCGGTTTCAGTGATTTTTGCAATTTGTTTGAGTCATTGGCAGCAGAGAACTGGTTGGAAAGGCAGCCAAAGGAAGTTTTGGCTTTGGGGATGACCAGTGAATTATGGGTGGGTGTGGCTATGGTGACCAGTGAGCTGAGATAAGGTGGGGCTTTACCTAGAAGAGACTTTGTAGAGCCACCTTTTGCAGAAACTACAACTGCAAGTTTGGCACATGCAGCCACTGGGATTTTTTCGCATTGTTCAAGATAAAACTGCTCCAGCTCCTTCAAGTTGGAAGGATTCCGATTCCCAATTGGATTGAGGTCTGGGCTTTGACTAGGCCATTCCAAGACATTTAAATGTTTCCCATTAAACCACTCGAGCGTAGCTTTAGCAGTATGCTTAGGGTCATTGTCCTGCTGGAAGGTGAACCTCCGTCCAAGTCTCAAATCTCTGGAAGACAGGAACAGGTTTCCCTCAAGAATCCCCTGTATTTAGTGCTATCCATCATGACCAGTTTCCCAGTACTTGCCGATGAAAAACAAACCCACAGCATGATAATGCCATGCTTCACTGTGTGGATGGTGTTCTCGGTGTGATGAGAGGCATTGGGTTTGTGCCAGACATAGCATTTTTCTTGATGGCCAAAAAGCTCAATGTTAGTCTCATCTGACCAGAGTACCTTCTTCCATATGTTTGGGGAGTCTCCCACATGCCTTTTGGCGAACACCAAACATGTTAGCTTACTTTTTTCTGGACACTCTTCCGTAAAGCCCAGCTCTGTGGAGTGTATGGCTTAAAGTAATCATATGGAAAGACACTCCAATCTCCGCTGTGGAGCTTTGCAGCTCCTTCTGGTTTATCTTTGGTCTCTTTGTTGCCTCTCTGATTAATGCGCTCCTTGCCTGGTCTGTGAGTTTTGGTGGGCGGCCCTCTCTTGGCAGGGTTGTTGTGGTGTCATATTCTTTCCATTTTTTTATAATGGATTTAATGGTGTTCTGTGGGATGTTCAAAGTTTCAGATATGTTTTTTATAACCTAACCCTGATCTGTACTTCTCCACAACTTCGTCCCTGACCTGTTTGGAGAGCTCCTTGGTCTTCATAGTGCCGCTTGCTTGGTGGTGCCCCTTGCTTAGTTGTGTTGCAGACTCTGGGGCCTTTCAGAACAGGTGTATATATACTGAGATCATGTGACACTTAGATTGCACAGGTTTGACATTATTTAACTAATTATGTGACTTCTGAAGGTAATTGGATGCACCAGATCTTATCTAGGGGCTTCATAGCAAAGGGGGTGAATACATATGCACACACCACTTTTCCATGAATTTATTTGTAAGAATTTCTTTGAAACAGTATTTTTTTTCAATTTCACTTCACCAATTTAGACTATTCTGTGTATGTCCACTACATGAAATCCAAATAAAAATCTATTTATATTACAGGTTGTAATAAAACAAAATAGGAAAAACACCAGGGGGGTGAATACTTACGCAAGGCACTGAAAATGCTGCTGATGGGTTCACAGGAGGCAAATGCTGCTGATGGGTTTACAGGAGGTAAATGCTGCTGATGGATTTACAGGAGGTGAATGCTGCTGATGAGTTTACAGGAGGTAAATGCTGCTGATGGATTTACAGGAGGTGAATGCTGCTGATGGGTTTACAGGAGGTGAATGCTGCTGATGGGTTTACAGGAGGTAAATGCTGCTGATGGATTTACAGGAGGTGAATGCTGCTGATGGGTTTACAGGAGGTAAATGCTGCTGATGGATTTACAGGAGGTAAATGATGCTGATGGGTTTACAGGAGGTGATGCTGCTGATGGATTTACAGGAGGTACATGCTAGAGGAAGAGGTAGAGAGGTAGAGAGGTAGAGATAGAGAGGTATAGATAGAGGTAGAGATAGAGGTAGAGAGGTAGAGGTAGAGGTAGAGAGGTAGAGGTGGAGAGGTAAAGGTATAGTTAGAGAGGTAGCGGTAGAGAGATAGAGGTAGAGATATATGTAGAGGTAGAGAGGTAGAGATAGAGGTAGAGATAGAGGTAGAGATAGAGATAGAGGTAGAGTTAGAAGTAGAGATAGAGTTAGAGATAGAGATAGAGGTAGAGATAGAGGTAGTGATAGAGATAGAGGTAGATATAGAGACAGAGGTAGAGATAGAGGTAGAGTTAGAGGTAGAGATAGAGATAGAGGTTGAGATAGAGATAGAGATAGAGGTAGATATAGAGACAGAGGTAGAGATAGAGGTAGAGATAGAGATATATGTAGAGAGGTAGAGGTAGAGATAGAGATAGAGGTAGAGATAGAGATAGAGGTAGAGATATTTGTTGAGAGGTAGAGGCAGAGAGGTAGATGCAGAGAGGTAGAGGCAGAGATAGAAGTAGACACAGAGATAGAGTTATAGATAGAGATAGCGTATAGAGATAATGAGAGGGGTGGAGAGGTAGAGGTCGACATCGAGAGATATATATATATATATTAGATTTTAGATTTTTCAAATAGCCCCATTGCCTTGATGACAGCTTTGGACACTGTTGGCATTCTCTCAACCAGCTTCACGTGGAATGCTTTTCCAACAGTCTTGAAGGAGTTCCCACGTATGCGTAGCGCTTGTTGGCTGCTTTTCCTTCAATTTGCAGTCCAATTCATGCCAAACTATCTCAGTTGGTGTTGAGGTCGGGTGATTGTGGAGACCAGGTCATCTGACACAGCACTCCATCACTCTCCTTCTTGGTCAAATAGCCCTTACACAGCCTGGAGGTGTGTTGGGTCATTGTTCTGTTGAAAAATAAATGATAGTACCACTAAGCCCAAACCAGATGGGATGGTGTTTCTTTGCAGAAGGCTGTGGTAGCCATGCTGGTTAAGTGTTACCAGCAAAGCACCTCCACAGCATAACACCTCCTCCTCCATGCTTTACGGTTGTAAATACACATGCGGAGATCATCCGTTCTCCCCCACCGCGTCTCACAAAGACACGGTGGTTGGAACCAAAAATCTCAAATTTTAACTCCAGACCAAAGGTCACATTTCCTCCGGTCTAATGTCCATTGCCCGTGCTTCTTGGCCCAAGCAAGTATCTTCTTCTTATTGGTGTCCTTTAGTACCCTTTTCTAAACAATTAGAGTCCCACTAAGACCAAACAAGATGGTATGGCATATCGCTGCAGAATGCTGTGGTAACCATGCTGGTTAAGTATGCCTTGAATTCTAAATAAATCACAGACAGTGTCAGCAGCAAAGCACCCCCACACCATAACACCTCCTCCTCCATGCTTCACAGTGGGAAATACACATGCGGAGATCATCCGTTCACCCACACCATTTCTCACAAAGACACGGCAGTTGGAACCAAAAATCTCCAATTTGGAATCCAGACCAAAGGACACATTTATTGGTGTCCTTTAGTAGTTGTTTCTTGCAGCAATTTGACCACGAAGGCCTGATTCACGCGAAGGCCTGTCTCCTCTGAACAGTTGATGTTGAGATGTTTCTGTTACTTGAACTCTGTGAAGCATTTATTTGGGCTGCAATTTCTGAAGCTGGCAACTCAAATGAACTTCTCCTCTGCAGCAGAGTCTAAGAGGGTCTTCCTTTCCTGTGTCGGTCCTCATGAGAGCCAGTTTCATCACAGCACTAGATGGTTTTTGCGACTGGACCTGAAGAAACGTTCAATATTTTTGAAATGTTCTGCATTGACTGACCTTCACGTCTTAAAGTAATGATGGACTGTTGTTTCTCTGCCTATTTGAGCTGTTGTTGCCATAATATGGACTGGGTCTTTTACCAAATAGGGCTGTCTTCTGTACACCACCCCTACCTTGTCACAACATAACTGATTGGCTCAAACGCATTAGGAAAGAAATTCCACAAGTTAACTTTGAAGAAGGCACCTGTTAATTAAAATGCATTGCAGGTGACTAGCTCATGAAGCTGGTTGAGAGAATGCCAAGCGTGTGCAAAGCTGTCATCAAGGCACAGGGTCGCAATTAGAAGAATTTCAAATATAAAATATATTTTGATTGGTTGAACACTTTATTTGTTAAAACATGATTCAATATGTTATTTCATAGTTTTGATGTCTTCACTATTATTCTACAATGTAGAAAAGACTAAACATAAAGGAAAACCCTTGAATGGTGTTCTAAAACATTTGATTGGTAGAGGTAGAGGTAGAGGTAGAGACGTAGAGGTAGAGGTAGAGAGGTAGAGGTAGAGAGGTAGAGGTAGAGGTAGAGAGGTAGAGGTAGAGAGGTAGAGGTAGAGAGGTAGAGGTAGAGGTAGAGACGTAGAGGTAGAGGTAGAGAGGTAGAGGTAGAGGTAGAGGTAGAGACGTAGAGGTAGAGGTAGAGAGGTAGAGGTAGAGAGGTAGAGGTAGAGGTAGAGAGGTAGAGGTAGAGAGGTAGAGGTAGAGGTAGAGAGGTAGAGGTAGAGAGGTAGAGGTAGAGCAGTAGAGGGGTAGAGGTAGAGAGGTAGAGGTAGAGGTAGAGAGGTAGAGGTAGAGAGGTAGAGAGGTAGAGAGGTAGAGGTAGAGAGGTAGAGGTAGAGGTAGAGAGGTAGAGGTAGAGAGGTAGAGGTAGAGCAGTAGAGGGGTAGAGGTAGAGACGTAGAGGTAGAGGTAGAGACGTAGAGGTAGAGGTAGAGAGGTAGAGGTAGAGCAGTAGAGGGGTAGAGGTAGAGAGGTAGAGGAAGAGGTAGAGAGGTAGAGGAAGAGACGTAGAGGTAGAGGTAGAGACGTAGAGACGTAGAGGTAGAGGTAGAGGTAGAGAGGTAGAGGTAGAGGTAGAGGTAGAGGTAGAGACGTAGAGGTAGAGGTAGAGAGGTAGAGGTAGAGGTAGAGGTAGAGACGTAGAGGTAGAGGTAGAGAGGTAGAGGTAGAGAGGTAGAGGTAGAGACGTAGAGGTAGAGGTAGAGATGTAGAGGTAGAGGTAGAGAGGTAGAGGTAGAGGTAGAGAGGTAGAGAGGTAGAGGTAGAGGTAGAGACGTAGAGGTAGAGGTAGAGACGTAGAGGTAGAGGTAGAGACGTAGAGGTAGAGGTAGAGGTAGAGACGTAGAGGTAGAGGTAGAGGTAGAGACGTAGAGGTAGAGGTAGAGGTAGAGGTAGAGACGTAGAGGTAGAGGTAGAGACGTAGAGGTAGAGGTAGAGGTAGAGACGTAGAGACGTAGAGGTAGAGGTAGAGACGTAGAGGTAGAGGTAGAGGTAGAGACGTAGAGGTAGAGGTAGAGGTAGAGACGTAGAGGTAGAGGTAGAGGTAGTGACGTAGAGGTAGAGGTAGAGGTAGAGACGTAGAGGTAGAGGTAGAGGTAGAAACGTAGAGGTAGAGGTAGAGGTAGAGACGTAGAGGTAGAGGTAGAGGTAGAGACGTAGAGGTAGAGGTAGAGGTAGAGACGTAGAGGTAGAGGTAGAGGTAGAGACGTAGAGGTAGAGGTAGAGGTAGAGACGTAGAGGTAGAGGTAGAGACGTAGAGGTAGAGGTAGAGGTAGAGACGTAGAGGTAGAGGTAGAGGTAGAGACGTAGAGGTAGAGGTAGAGGTAGAGACGTAGAGGTAGAGGTAGAGGTAGAGACGTAGAGGTAGAGGTAGAGGTAGAGACGTAGAGGTAGAGGTAGAGGTAGAGACGTAGAGGTAGAGGTAGAGGTAGAGACGTAGAGGTAGAGTTAGAGGTAGAGCAGTAGAGGGGTAGAGGTAGAGAGGTAGAAGAAGAGATGTAGAGGTAGAGGTAGAGAGGTAGGTAGAGGTAGAGAGGTAGAGGTAGAGGTAGAGACGTAGAGGTAGAGGTAGAGAGGTAGAGGTAGAGAGGTAGAGGTAGAGAGGTAGAGGTAGAGGTAGAGAGGTAGAGAGGTAGAGGTAGAGACTTAGAGGTAGTGGTAGAGAGGTAGAGGTAGAGAGGTAGAGGTAGAGGTAGAGAGGTAGAGGTAGAGAGGTAGAGGTAGAGAGGTAGATGTAGAGGTAGAGAGGTAGAGGTAGAGACGTAGAGACGTAGAGGTAGAGGTAGAGAGGTAGAGAGGTAGAGGTAGAGAGGTAGAGGTAGAGGTAGAGAGGTAGAGTTAGAGGTAGAGACGTAGAGGTAGAGGTAGAGAGGTAGAGGTAGAGAGGTAGAGGTAGAGGTAGAGAGGTAGAGGTAGAGAGGTAGAGGTAGAGACATAGAGAGGTAGAGAGGAAGAGGTAGAGTTAGAGGTACAGCGGTAGAGAGGTAGCGATAGAGGTAGAGAGATAGAAGTAGAGGTAGAGACGTAGAGGTAGAGGTAGAGGTAGAGACGTAGAGGTAGAGGTAGAGGTAGAGACGTAGAGGTAGAGGTAGAGGTAGAGACGTAGAGGTAGAGGTAGAGGGGTAGAGGTAGGGTGGTAGAGGTAGAGAGGTAGAAGAAGAGATGTAGAGGTAGAGGTAGAGAGGTAGAGGTAGAGAGGTAGAGGTAGAGAGGTAGAGGTAGAGGTAGAGACGTAGAGGTAGAGGTAGAGAGGTAGAGGTAGAGAGGTAGAGATAGAGAGGTAGAGGTAGAGGTAGAGAGGTAGAGGTAGAGGTAGAGACTTAGAGGTAGAGGTAGAGAGGTAGAGGTAGAGAGGTAGAGGTAGAGGTAGAGAGGTAGAGGTAGAGAGGTAGAGGTAGAGAGGTAGAGGTAGAGGTAGAGAGGTAGAGGTAGAGGTAGAGACGTAGATGTAGAGGTAGAGAGGTAGAGAGGTAGAGGTAGAGAGGTAGAGGTAGAGGTAGAGAGGTAGAGGTAGAGGTAGAGACGTAGAGGTAGAGGTAGAGAGGTAGAGGTAGAGAGGTAGAGGTAGAGGTAGAGAGGTAGAGGTAGAGAGGTAGAGGTAGAGACATAGAGAGGTAGAGAGGAAGAGGTTGAGTTAGAGGTACAGCGGTAGAGAGGTAGCGATAGAGGTAGAGAGATAGAATTAGAGGTAGATGGGTAGAGGTAGAGAGGTAGAGGTAGAGACGTAGAGGTAGAGGTAGAGAGGTAGAGGTAGAGAGGTAGAGGTAGAGGTAGAGAGGTAGAGGTAGAGAGGTAGAGGTAGAGGTAGAGAGGTAGAGGTAGAGACGTAGAGGTAGAGACGTAGAGGTAGAGGTAGAGACGTAGAGGAAGAGGTAGAGAGGTAGAGGTAGAGAGGTAGAGGTAGAGGTAGAGACGTAGAGGTAGAGGTAGAGACGTAGAGGTAGAGGTAGAGACGTAGAGGTAGAGGTAGAGACGTAGAGGTAGAGACGTAGAGGTAGAGGTAGAGAGGTAGAGGTAGAGAGGTAGAGGTAGAGACGTAGAGGTAGAGACCTAGAGGTAGAGGTAGAGACGTAGAGGAAGAGGTAGAGAGGTAGAGGTAGAGAGGTAGAGGTAGAGAGGTAGAGGGGTAGAGGTAGAGAGGTAGAAGAAGAGATGTAGAGGTATAGAGATAGAAAGGTAGAGAGGTAGAGGTAGAGGTAGAGGTAGAGACATAGAGAGGTAGAGGTAGAGCGGTAGAGAGGTAGAGATAGAGGGGTAGAGAGGTAGAGGTAAAGACATAGAGGTAGAGAGGAAGAGGTAGAGGGATAGAGGTAGAGAGGTAGAGGTATATAGGTAGAGGTGGAGACATAGAGAGGTAGAGATGTAGATAGGAAGAGGTAGAGAGGTAGAGAGGAAGAGGTAGAGAGTTAGAGAGGTAGAGAGGAAGAGGTAGAGAGGTAGAGAGGAAGAGGTAGAGAGTTAGAGAGGTAAAGAGCAAGAGGTAGAGAGGTAGAGAGGAAGAGGTAGAGAGGTAGAGGTAGAGCAGTAGAGGGGTAGAGGTAGAGGGGTAGAGGAAGAGGTAGAGGGGTAGAGGTAGAGTAAGAGAGGAAGAGAGGTAGAGAGGTAGAGGTAGAGACATAGAGAGGTAGAGAGGAAGAGGTAGAGTTAGAGGTACAGCGGTAGAGAGGTAGCGATAGAGGTAGAGAGATAGAAGTAGAGGTAGATGGGTAGAGGTAGAGAGGGAGAGGTAGAGAGGTAGAGATAGAGATAGCGATAGAGGTAGTGATAGAGGTAAAGGTAGAGCGGAAGAGAGGTAGAGAGGTAGAGGTAGAGGTGGAGGGGCAGAGGTGTATAGGTAGAGAGGTAGAGGTAGAGAGGCAGAGGTAGAGGTAGAGAGAGAGGAAGCCCCCTGGCCTGTACTACACCTGCTCAGAGAGATGAAGATTTGGGCCAGGTATCCTCCAGTACATTGGCCTAATAGATCCAGATGCTAAGGTAGAAGCTGGCAGTACCCTGAACACCTGGTCTATACAGCTGTTCAACGTGGCTCTGCAGTACCCTGTACACCTGGCCTATAAAGCTGTTCAACGTGGCTCTGCAGTACCCTGAACACCTGGTCTATACAGCTGTTCAACGTGGCTCTGCAGTACCCTGTACACCTGGCCTATAAAGCTGTTCAACGTGGCTCTGCAGTACCCTGAACACCTGGTCTATACAGCTGTTCAACGTGGCTCTGCAGTACCCTGTACACCTGGTCTATACAGCTGTTCAACGTGGCTCTGCAGTACCCTGTACACCTGGCCTATAAAGCTGTTCAACGTGGCTCTGCAGTACCCTGAACACCTGGTCTATACAGCTGTTCAACGTGGCTCTGCAGTACCCTGAACACCTGGTCTATACAGCTGTTCAACGTGGCTCTGCAGTACCCTGTACACCTGGCCTATAAAGCTGTTCAACGTGGCTCTGCAGTACCCTGTACACCTGGCCTATAAAGCTGTTCAACGTGGCTCTGCAGTACCCTGAACACCTGGTCTATACAGCTGTTCAACGTGGCTCTGCAGTACCCTGAACACCTGTCTTATACACCTGTACACCTCGGTAAAGGCGGCTTTACTCACCGGCTTGTCAGTGAAAGGGGTTGACTCGGAGGGCGCCATATCGTAGTAGGGAGGCTGGAGAGGAAGCTTTTGCATGTCCTCACCCTTGTCCAGATGAACCACCTACAGGAAACATCACAGCTCAGACTCCAGAGCAGTGCACAGGCAACAGGGTGTCATTTGGGCCGTGACCAATGCGCTTATTCACTGTTTTACAGTGCACTATGGAATCACGCTGAAATATGTCATTAACAATTGTAGTGTTCAGAAGTGGTGTTTTCTTAGAAACATGAAATGTCTTTGTAAAATGTTGATGCAGCTCAGACACCGCACAGCTCCGAGTGGAATGGTGAAAGAATGGAGACAACCTAAATTACGTCACTAGGACAGATCGAGCCAGTGTCAAGCATAGCCATGTTGTTTCACTGCAGATGGTTGGTTAACAAAGCCATGTAGTTTCACTGCAGATGGTTGGTTAACAAAGCCATATTGTTTCACTGCAGATGGTTAGTTAACAAAGCCCTGTTGTTTCACTGCAGATGGTTAGTTAACAAAGCCATGTTGTTTCACTGGAGATGGTTAGTTAACAAAGCCATGTTGTTTCACTGCAGATGGTTAGTTAACAAAGCCATGTTGTTTCACAGCAGATGGTTAGTTAACAAAGCCATGTTGTTTCACTGCAGATGGTTAGTTAACAAAGCCATGTAGTTTCACTGCAGATGGTTTTAAGCTGTCTATGGCGCTGCATGGTATTAAACTGTCTATGGCTCTGCCTGGTATTAAACTGTCTATGGCTCTGTGTGGTATTAAACTGTCTATGGATCTGTGTGGTTTTACACTGTCTATGGCTCTGCCTGGTATTAAACTGTCTATGGCTCTGTGTGGTATTAAACTGTCTATGGCGCTGCATGGTATGAAACTGTCTATGGATCTGCCTGGTATTAAACTGTCTATGGCTCTGTGTGGTATGAAACTGTCTATGGCTCTGCCTGGTATTACACTGTATATGGCTCTGCCTGGTATTAAACTGTCTATGGCTCTGTGTGGTATTAAACTGTCTATGGATCTGTGTGGTTTTACACTGTCTATGGCTCTGCCTGGTATTAAACTGTCTATGGCTCTGTGTGGTATGAAACTGTCTATGGCTCTGCCTGGTATTAAACTGTCTATGGCTCTGCCTGGTATTAAACTGTCTATGGCTCTGCCTGGTATTAAACTGTCTATGGCTCTGTGTGGTATTAAACTGTCTATGGCTCTGCCTGGTATTAAACTGTCTATGGCTCTGTGTGGTATTAAACTGTCTATGGCTCTGTGTGGTATTAAACTGTCTATGGATCTGTGTGGTTTTACACTGTCTATGGCTCTGCCTGGTATTAAACTGTCTATGGCTCTGTGTGGTATGAAACTGTCTATGGCTCTGCCTGGTATTAAACTGTCTATGGCTCTGCCTGGTATTAAACTGTCTATGGCTCTGCCTGGTATTAAACTGTCTATGGCTCTGTGTGGTATTCCTGGTATTAAACTGTCTATGGCTCTGTGTGGTATTAAACTGTCTATGGCTCTGCCTGGTATTAAACTGTCTATGGCTCTGTATGGTATTAAACTGTCTATGGCTCTGCCTGGTATTAAACTGTCTATGGCTCTGTGTGGTATTAAACTGTCTATGGCTCTGCCTGGTATTAAACTGTCTATGGCTCTGCCTGGTATTAAACTGTCTATGGCTCTGCCTAGTATTAAACTGTCTGTGGCTCTGTGTGGTATTAAACTGTCTATGGCTCTGCCTGGTATTAAACTGTCTATGGCTCTGCCTGGTATTAAACTGTCTATGGCTCTGTGTTGTATTACACTGTCTATGGCTCTGTGTGGTATTAAACTGTCTATGGCTCTGTGTGGTATTAAACTGTCTATGGCTCTGTGTGGTATTAAACTGTCTATGGCTCTGCCTGGTATTAAACTGTCTATGGCTCTGCCTGGTATTAAACTGTCTATGGATCTGCCTGGTAATAAACTGTATATGGCTCTGCCTGGTATTAAACTGGCTATGGCTCTGCCTCGTATTAAACTGTCTATGGCTCTGCCTGGTATTAAACTGTCTATGGCTCTGCCTGGTATTAAACTGTCTATGGCTCTGTGTGGTATTAAACTGTCTATGGCTCTGTGTGGTATTAAACTGTCTATGGCTCTGTGTGGTATTAAACTGTCTATGGCTCTGCCTGGTATTAAACTGTCTATGGCTCTGTGTGGTATTAAACTGTCTATGGCTCTGTGTGGTTTTAAACTGTCTATGGCTCTGCCTGCTATTAAACTGTCTATGGCTCTGTGTGGTATTAAACTGTCTATGGCTCTGCCTGGTATTAAACTGTCTATGGCTCTGTGTGGTATTAAACTGTCTATGGCTCTGTGTGGTATTAAACTGTCTATGGCTCTGTGTGGTATTAAACTGTCTATGGCTCTGTGTGGTATGAAACTGTCTATGGCTCTGTGTGGTATTAAACTGTCTATGGCTCTGTGTGGTATTAAACTGTCTATGGCTCTGCCTGGTATTAAACTGTCTATGGCTCTGTGTGGTATTAAACTGTCTATGGCTCTGCCTGGTATTAAACTGTCTATGGCTCTGCCTGGTATTAAACTGTCTATGGCTCTGTGTGGTATTAAACTGTCTATGGCTCTGTGTGGTATTAAACTGTCTATGGCTCTGCCTGGTATTAAACTGTCTATGGCTCTGTGTGGTATTAAACTGTCTATGGCTCTGCCTGGTATTAAACTGTCTATGGCTCTGCCTGGTATTAAACTGTCTATGGCTCTGCCTGGTATTAAACTGTCTATGGCTCTGCCTGGTATTAAACTGTCTATGGACAGAGTTTATGACATGTTTCTTATCTTTCCTCATCACAGTAATATGTTTTCTGCTCAAAACAGAGTTTATGGATGAAGCTGTATGACCTCGTATCCATCATCTAGCAACATTCACATTCATGACTAAATTATTCTCCATTCTTTAAAGTGATGAGGAAATAGATACATTATGTATATAAAAATATGTGGACACCCCTTCAAATTAGTGTATTTTGCTATTTCATCCACACCCGTTGGTTGACAGGTGTATAAAAACAAGCACACATCCATTCAATCTCCATAGACAAACATTAACAGTAGAATGGCCTTACTGAAGAGCTTTCAACGTGGCACCGTCACAGGATGCCACCTTTCCAACAAGTCAGTTCATCAAATTTCTGCCCTGCTAGAGCTTCCCAGGTCAACTGTAAGTTATGTTATTGTGAATCGGAAACATCTAGGAGCAACAACGGCTTGGCTGCGAAGTGGTAGACCACACAAGCCCAGAATGGTATAGATCAGTGCTGAAGCACATAGCGCATAAACATCTTCTGTCCTCGGTTGCAACACTCACCCTGGAAGCAACGTCAGCACCATTCCATGGCCGAGAAGCCGCACACAAGCCTAAGATCACCTTGCGCAATGCCAAGCGCCGGCTAGAGTGGCGTAAAGCTCACTGTCATTGGACTCTGGAGAATTGGAAAAGCGTTCTCTAGAGAATCACGCTTCAAATCAAATCAAATTATATTGGTCACAAACAAACATTGTATTTAGCAGATGTTATTGTGGTTGAAGCTAAATGGTTGTGTTCCTAGCTCCATTTGGCAGTCCGGTGGACTATTCTAGTTTTGGTGTATGCCAGGAGATTCCCAAATTCACAGTGCCAGATCCAGGGAAGGGAAATCTTAACGTTACAGAATAGAATTACATTCTAGATGATTCTCTGCTTCCAAATTTGTTGCAACAGTTTGGGAAAGGCCGTTCCCTGTTTCAGCATGACAATGCCCCCGTGCACATAGCAAGGTCCATATAAAAAGAAATTAACTTGACTGCACAGAGCCCTGACCTCCACCCCATTGAACGCCTTTGAGATGAAACGCTGACTGTGAGCCATGCCTAATTGCCCAACATCAGTGCCAGACATCATGGCAGGTAGCCTAGTGGTTAGAGCATTATACTAGTACCAAAAGGTTGCTAGATCGAATCCCAGGCAAAGGGTAGGGAATAGGGTAGGGAATAGGGTATAACTAGGGTTCAGAGTACGGAGTACTGGTTACAACATTGGGGAACAGGGTCAGGAGGGGATTAGAGTACAGCGTAGTTTTTACACCATTCGGGAACAGGATGAATCAAGGTTTAGAGTACAGATTACTGGTTAACCCATTGGGGAACAGGGTGAATCAAGGTTTATAGTACAGATTACTGGTTAACCCAGTGGGAAACAGGGTTAAGCAGGGTTTAGAGTACAGATTACTGGTTAACCCATTGGGGAACAGGGTGAAGCAGGGTTTAGAGTACAGATTACTGGTTAACCCATTGGGGAACAGGGTGAAGCTGGGTTTAGAGTACAGATTACTGGTTAACCCATTGGGAAACAGGGTGAAGCAGGGTTTAGAGTACAGATTACTGGTTAACCCAGTGGGAAACAGGGTGAAGCAGGGTTTAGAGTACAGATTACTGGTTAACCCATTGGGGAACAGGGTGAAGCAGGGTTTAGAGTACAGATTACCGGTTACACCATTTGGGAAGATGGCAAAGTGGGGTTTAGAGTTGGGAGTACTGGTTACACCATTTGGGAAGATGGCAAAGTGGGGTTTAGAGTTGGGAGTACTGGTTACACCATTGGGGAACAGGGTAGAGGTGGTAGAGGGGGATCTAGAGTAAATGTATTGTGCCCCTGCTAGGAACATCCTGGACCCAGCCCTATCGATGAGTTCTGCTGCGGGTACCCTGGTCAACCAGGTGTGTACCTGGGTAGGACGCCAGGTGGCACTCTGATCTGTTTCACCTGTCTTGTGCTTGTCTCCACCACCCTCCAGGTTTCTCCCATTTGTCCCCATTATCTATTGTGTATATGTACCTGGGTTTTCTGTTTATCTGTTGCCAGTTCGTCTTGTACTTTCAAGTCCCACCGGTGTGTTCCTGTGCTCTAGTTTCTGTTTAGCCTAGTCTTCCCAGTTCTGACCTTTCTGCCTGCCATCCTGTACCTGCATGACTGATTTGGATTATGACTCTTGCCTGTCTTGACTTACCTTTTGCCTGCCCCTTGTACTATGATATTTTTTTAATTTTTTATTGAACCTTTATTTAACTAGGCAAGTCAGTTCATTAAGAACAAATTCTTATTTACAATAACGGCCTAACCCGGCCAAACCCGGACAACGCTGGGCCAATTGTGCGCCACCCTATAGGACTCCAAATCACGGTCCGGATGTGATGCAGCCTGGATTTGAGCCACGTAATTCAGTGACGCCTCTGAGAAGCAGTGACACTGGTACTATCTACCTCCTGGGTCTGCATCTGGGTCTTAGCCTGAGCCGTGATATTTTTTTTATATATTTTACCATGTAAGTTGACTGAGAACACGTTCTCATTTACAGCAACAACCTGGGGAATAGTTACAGGGGAGAGGAGGGGGATGATGAGCCAATTTTAAACTGGGGATTATTAGGTGACCGTGATGGTTTGAGGGCCAGATTGGGAATATATCCAAGACACCGGGGTTAACAGCCCTACTCTTACGACAAGTGCCTTGGGATCTTTTAATGACCTCAGAGAGTCAGGACACCCGTTTAACGTCCCACCCGAAAGACGGCACCCTACACAGGGCAGTGTCCCCAATCACTGCCCTGGGGCATTGGGATATTTTTTTAGACCAGAGGAAAGAGTGCCTCCTACTTCCCCTCCAACACCACTTCCAGCAGCACCTGGTCTCCCATCCAGGGACTGACCAGGACCAACCTTGCTTAGCTTCAGATACAAGCCAGCAGTGGTATGCAGGGTGGTATGCTGCTGGGATTTGTGTGGTTTGTGTTAAGGGTTTGAATTCAAGTGATGTCATTTTGAATTATTGAATCGTGAAGATGTTCAATTAATTTAGCAAATATTAATGGAGAGAGTGGATATCTTTGTCTGGTTCCTCTGTGTAATGTGGACCTTGATGAAGCCATCATTAGCCTTTAGGAGGCCTACATACAGTGTTCCTCCTTTAAAAGTTGCGTCATACTGTGGGACACCTTGCTGCAGCATTCTATGGCACGTAATCTAATTGTCAGCCATTTTGGAAACATTTATTAAAATTCTTCCATATTGGCATTACCAGAGAATTTACAACCTTTTTTGTAATAACATAGTATATGGGATTGATTTTAAGATATTTTACTTAATTAATTTGATTAAAATTATGTTGTTTCCGTTAGAATGGAAAATATGGCGCTGTACAACGTGACTGTAGGGAGTAGGCTACAGAAATGGAGGATTCTAAATTGTTTTCCTTCATTAGACAACTTTGTTCCAATATTTCTGTAAATCAGTGATATTTATTCACATAGTAATTCGTTATGAATCCACAACTAAATCAACATCTGCATTTTGAAATAGTATTTTTTATCATTATTTTATTAATGAAATGTGTTTATTTGTTTATTAGGCTACTGTGCAGTCTACAATACAGACTGTAGTAAACATGGGATGTGCCTAATTCCTTACATAAGGGAGAGCAGGTCATGTCTGTACTACAGAATGCAGGACACACTGGAGACCGGGATTCAGTTCCCGACAGGGAGGAAGGAGTAGGATGTCCTTGTAAATAATATTTTGTTCTTAACGGCCTAGTTAAATAAAGGTTACAGTAAGAGCATAACATTTCTGCACCCTCATTTTTCTATTGCTTGTCTAACCAATACCCAAACGGAGATTAAGTGAAAATAAAAATCTCATTGATTTATCAATATCAGTCCCCATGCTTGTCTCAGAGCAGCGTGAAACGGTGTTAAAATAGTTGTAGGCTGTTGCTTCTAACTTCAATATAAATTTTAAATAAATAAGACCTACACAACTTTTAACAGCACATTACTCAACACCAGTGACCTGACTCTGCCAATAATTACATTTTGAGGATTGGAGGATTCTACATTAATATCTAAGGGGCATTTTCATTATGTGAGAATATATGAGAACATCTAAGTGGCTTTTATATAATTATAAATTAATTCATAATAATAATAGTGTCATATGTATTCAATACAACACAACATGAACAGGAAATACAGACTGTCTGGCTTCCTGCTATTCCATTTTGTGCAGACAGTCAGTCAAAAAATTGCAAGACGTTTGATTTAATTGGCATCATATCAGAGTAATCTGCCTTTAAGAAACAGGTTTGTGAAAATGAAAGAAAGTAGAAAGGTAATGACAGAAAAACCCAGACAAACAGACAGACAGACAAACCAAGACAGACAGACAGACAGATAGACAGACAGACAGACAGACAGACAGACAGACAGACAGACAGACAGACAGAACAACACAGACAGAAAGAAAAACCCAGACAGACAGACAGACAGACAGACAGACAGATAGACAGACAGACAGAGAGACAGACAGACAGACAGACAGACAGACAGACAGACAGACAGAAAAACACAGACAGACAGACAGACAGACAGACAGACAGACAGACAGACAGACAGACAGACAGAGAGAGAGACAGACAGACAGACATACAGACAGACAGACAGACAGAAAAACCCAGACAGACAGACAGACAGACAGACAGACAGACAGACAGACAGACAGACACACACACAGAGACAGACAGACAGACAGACAGACAGACAGACAGACAGACAGACAGACAGACAGAGACAGACAGACAGACAGACAGACAGACAGACAGACAGAAAAACCCAGACAGACAGACAGACAGACAGACAGACAGACAGACATACAGAGAGACAGACAGACAGACAGACAGACAGACAGACAGACAGACAGACAGACAGAGACAGACAGACAGACAGACAGACAGACAGACAGACAGACAGACAGACAGACAGAGAGACAGACAGACAGACAGACAGACAGAAAAACCCAGACAGACAGACAGACAGACAGACAGACAGACAGACAGACAGACAGACAGAAAAACACAGACAGACAGACAGACAGACAGACAGACAGACAGACAGACAGACAGACAGACAGACAGACAGACAGACAGACAGACAGACAGACAGACAGACAGACAGACAGACAGACAGACAGACAGACAGACAGACAGACAGAAAAACCCAGACAGACAGACAGACAGACAGACAGACAGACAGACAGACAGAAAAACACAGACAGACAGACAGACAGACAGACAGACAGACAGACAGACAGACAGAAAAACACAGACAGACAGACTAACAAGACACATCAAGCGGAGAGTCTGAGGGTTAAGGGTTCCGTCCCAAATGGCACCCTATGCCCTATATAGAGCACTACTTTTGACCAGGGTCCCAGAGCTCATAGTGCACTGTGTAGGAAATTGTGTGCCATTCGCGACACAACCACTTGGTGGGTGGGTTGAGGAGGATCTTACCTGGATGTCATCGGATGTCAAGTGGCCCTTCAAATCGCTGCTCTTCTTTTTGGGCGGGGGAGGGGCCGGCTTGTGGGCGGGCGGGAGGTCGGTCCTGTTATCACAGAAGGGAGAGAAGAAGAACATGACACTCTGCACAGTGAGGGCTTTTCACTTTCCATTTCTACCAAGGCCCTGCTCCCACCACTAAACCTGTATGACTGCAGTAATGAGAAGCTGTCTGGCTGCACTTGCCTTGGTCTCTCTCTCCCTCTTCCCTCCATCGTTCGGACGGAGTTCTGACAGACATCAACCATCGTGTTCCGACCGACCATGGGGCCAGCAGCAGCAGCCATTTCCTGTTTGTCCACCTTTTCTGCTCTTTTGATTGGCTGACCGCTCTAATGAGACCAGACCCGGCTGTGATTGGCTGATTGGACTCTGAGGACTCTGAGGTGAAGGGTCGGGGGAGGGAGGGCAGTGGGTGGGGGGGTGTGAGGGGGCGGGGAGATGGACCATTATGAGTCAAGTCCTCAGGATGGACAGGCTGTCTATTCCTCTAGTTTCTAGTATCTCTCTAGTCCTCTACATACTGCGCTGCGATAGTTAGTTTGATGTGTCACCCTTCCTGAGCAGTGAGGGAGATATGAAGAAAATGGACTGGTTGTACTCCTCTCCTCCTGTGTTGTCTATCTCTCTGGTACTAAAACGATCTCCCTTTCCCTCTCCCTCTCTTCTCCCTCTTCCCCTTCTTCTTCCTCTTCCTCTTCCTCTTCCTCTCACTCCCTCTCGCTCTTCTTCTTCCACATCCTCTTCTAAAGCCATGGAACCCCAGAGATATTTGTCCTTTTGTGTGTGTCCCAAATGGCACCCTATTCTCAATTTAGTGCACTGCTTTTGACAAGAGCCTTATGAACCCTGTAGATAGGGTTCCATTGGCTACACAGTCTTCCTATTGATCTCCTGCCTAAGATGACTGATATGTCTCTATTGGTAAACCGGTATTAAATTGCTGTGATTGCCCAATGTTATTGTTTATAGTCAGTGTTCCTTTCAACCTTTTTCACCCTTTACAGACAAACCTTCCAGATCAAACCAAACTACAGACAAACCTGCCAGATCAAACCAAACTACAGACAAACCTTCCAGATCAAACCAAACTACAGACAAACCTTCCAGATCAAACCAAACTACAGACAAACCTTCCAGATCAAACCAAACTACAGACAAACCTTCCAGATCAAACCAAACTACAGACAAACCTTCCAGATCAAACCAAACTACAGACAAACCTTCCAGATCAAACCAAACTACAGACAAACCTTCCATATCAAACCAAACTACAGTCAAACCTTCCAGATCAAACCAAACTACAGACAAACCTTCCAGATCAAACCAAACTACAGTCAAACCTTCCAGATCAAACCAAACTACAGACAAACCTTCCAGATCAAACCAAACTACAGACAAACATTCCATATCAAACCAAACTACAGACAAACCTTCCAGATCAAACCAAACTACAGACAAACCTTCCATATCAAACCAAACTACAGACAAACCTTCCAGATCAAACCAAACTACAGACAAACCTTCCAGATCAAACCAAACTACAGACAAACCTTCCATATCAAACCAAACTACAGACAAACATGTGGACAAGATGATGCAATAGATACAATAAAGCCCTGATGAAGCCTCATCTCAAACACTGTGGGGTACAGTAATTGGAGTCTCATCATTCCCATTTTGTTGAAGTTTTTTCAAATAATAACATGAAACAGAAGAGCAGAGGGAAGCCGAGGATAGCTGAGGGAAGCCGAGGATAGCAGAGGGAAGCAGAGGATAGCAGAGGGAAGCAGAGGATAGCAGAGGGAAGCAGAGGATAGCAGAGGGAAGCAGAGGATAGCAGATGGAAGCAGAAGGAAACAGAAGGAAGCAGAGGAAAGCAGCGGGAAGAAGAGGGAAGCAGATGGAAGCAGAAGAAAGCCGAGGGAAGCAGAGGTAATCGGAGGAAATCAGAAGGAAACAGAAGGAAGCAGAGGAAAGCAGCGGGAAGCAGAGGGAATCAGCGGGAAGCAGAGGGAAGCAGAGGGAAGAATAAGGAAGCAGAGGGAAGCAGAGGGAAGCAGAGGAAAGCAGAGGAAAACAGCGGGAAGCAGAGGGAAGAATAAGGAAGCAGAGGGAAGCAGCGGGAAGCAGAGGGAAGAATAAGGAAGCAGAGGGAAGAATAAGGAAGCAGAGGGAAGCAGAGGAAAGCAGCGGGAAGCAGACGAAAGAATAAGGAAGCAGAGGGAAGAATAAGGAAGCAGAGGTAATCGGAGGAAAACAGAAGGAAACAGAAGGAAGCAGAGGAAAGCAGAAGAAAGCAGAGGAAAACAGCAGGAAGCAGAGGGAAGAATCAGGAAGCAGAGGGAAGCAGAGGGAAGCAGCGGGAAGCAGAGGGAAGAATAAGGAAGCAGAGGGAAGAATAACGAAGCAGAGGGAAGCAGAGGAAAGCAGCGGGAAGCAGAGGGACGAATAAGGAAGCAGAGGGAAGCAGAGGAAAGCAGGGGGAAGCAGAGGGAAGAATAAGGAAGCAGAGGGAAGCAGAAGGAAGCAGAGGGAAGCAGAGGGAAGAATAAGGAAGCAGAGGGAAGCAGAAGGAAGCAGAGGGAAGCAGAGGATAGCAGAAGGAAGCAGAGGGAAGCAGAAGGAAGCAGAGGGAAGAATAAGTAAGCAGAGGGAAGCAGAGGATAGCAGAAGGAAGCAGAGAGAAGCAGGGGAAAGCAGAAGGAAGCAGAGGGAAGCAGAGGGAAGAATAAGGAAGCAGAGGGAAGAATAAGGAAGCAGAGAGAAGCAGAGGATAGCAGAGGGAAGCAGAGGATAGCAGAAGGAAGCAGAGGGAAGCAGAAGGAAGCAGGGGGAAGCAGAGGGAAGCAGAAGGAAGCAGAAGGAAGCAGAGGAAAGCAGAGGGAAGCTATGTGTAATTACTACAGATAACAGATCCCATCCCTCAAACATGTTCGCATTCAGATGTCATCTGCCAACTTCTGACACGTTATCAGCCCGGATATAAGATAATGAATCCTGAGAGAACTGACAGAGAGCTGTGTACCTAGATGTACTTACTCTCCCTCTCCACCCACCCTTTACACACATACACACACACACACACACACACACACACACACACACACACACACACACACACACACACACACACACACACACACACACACACATCCCCCTCCCTCCCCCACCTGGTCCCTATCCTTATTGAATAACATGACCTTTCTACAAGTCTGTCTCTTTGATGCGCTGGACACTTTGTGCCTGAGTGCCCCTCTTAACTCGTTCTTTCATGCTTGTTATTTCCACTCCGTATCACCTTGTTTCCAGACAGACTCTACGTGCTGTTGATTCATGTGGCACCCTCTCTGCCAACACACGAGGCACGACACCACACACACACGCACACACAAATGTACACATATGCACACAGGCACGCATGGACGAACACGTGCACTCACTTACACACACACACGCACACGCACGCACACACACACACACAGCCAACGGTCTCACCAGAGGCACAACACAACCCAGCACATGACGGCGACACTACTCTGTCTCTGTGTTCACAACACAGCCCAGCTGTTTCATGGAGGTCTCAGAGGAAACAAGGAGCCCTTTCCTCTCTGAGTCAGAGACAGAGTCCGACAGACAGGGTTGTGTACACAATGGTCCGTACATTTAGCCCTTTCCTCTCTGAGTCAGAGACAGAGTCCGACAGACAGGGTTGTGTACACAATGGTCCGTACATGTAGCCCTTTCCTCTCTGAGTCAGAGACAGAGTCCGACAGACAGGGTTGTGAACACAATGGTCCGTACATGTAGCCCTTTCCTCTCTGAGTCAGAGACAGAGTCCGACAGACAGGTTTGTGAACACAATGGTCCGTACATGTAGCCCTTTCCTCTCTGAGTCAGAGACAGAGTCCGACAGACAGGGTTGTGAACACAGTGGTCCGTACATTTAGCCCTTTCCTCTCTGAGTCAGAGACAGAGTCCGACAGACAGGGTTGTGAACACAATGGTCCGTACATTTAGCCCTTTCCTCTCTGAGTCAGAGACAGAGTCCGACAGACAGGGTTGTGAACACAATGGTCCGTACATTGAGCCCTTTCCTCTCTGAGTCAGAGACAGAGTCCGACAGAGAGGGTTGTGAACACAATGGTCCGTACATTTAGCCCTTTCCTCTCTGAGTCAGAGACAGAGTCCGACAGACAGGGTTGTGAACACAATGGTCCGTACATTTAGCCCTTTCCTCTCTGAGTCAGAGACAGAGTCCGACAGACAGGGTTGTGAACACAATGGTCCGTACATTTAGCCCTTTCCTCTCTGAGTCAGAGACAGAGTCCGACAGACAGGGTTGTGAACACAATGGTCCGTACATTGAGCCCTTTCCTCTCTGAGTCAGAGACAGAGTCCGACAGAGAGGGTTGTGAACACAATGGTCCGTACATTTAGCCCTTTCCTCTCTGAGTCAGAGACAGAGTCCGACAGAGAGGGTTGTGAACACAGTGGTCCGTACATTTAGCCCTTTCCTCTCTGAGTCAGAGACAGAGTCCGACAGACAGGTTTGTGAACACAATGGTCCGTACATTTAGCCCTTTCCTCTCTGAGTCAGAGACAGAGTCCGACAGACAGGGTTGTGAACACAATGGTCCGTACATTTAGCCCTTTCCTCTCTGAGTCAGAGACAGAGTCCGACAGACAGGGTTGTGAACACAATGGTCCGTACATTTAGCCCTTTCCTCTCTGAGTCAGAGACAGAGTCCGACAGAGAGGGTTGTGAACACAATGGTCCGTACATGTAGCCCTTTCCTCTCTGAGTCAGAGACAGAGTCCGACAGACAGGGTTGTGAACACAATGGTCCGTACATTTAGCCCTTTCCTCTCTGAGTCAGAGACAGAGTCCGACAGACAGGGTTGTGAACACAGTGGTCCGTACATTTAGCCCTTTCCTCTCTGAGTCAGAGACAGAGTCCGACAGACAGGGTTGTGAACACAATGGTCCGTACATTTAGCCCTTTCCTCTCTGAGTCAGAGACAGAGTCCGACAGACAGGGTTGTGAACACAGTGGTCCGTACATTTAGCCCTTTCCTCTCTGAGTCAGAGACAGAGTCCGACAGACAGGGTTGTGAACACAATGGTCCGTACATGTAGCCCTTTCCTCTCTGAGTCAGAGACAGAGTCCGACAGACAGGGTTGTGAACACAATGGTCCGTACATTTAGCCCTTTCCTCTCTGAGTCAGAGACAGAGTCCGACAGACAGGGTTGTGAACACAATGGTCCGTACATTTAGCCCTTTCCTCTCTGAGTCAGAGACAGAGTCCGACAGAGAGGGTTGTGAACACAGTGGTCCGTACATGTAGCCCTTTCCTCTCTGAGTCAGAGACAGAGTCCGACAGACAGGGTTGTGAACACAGTGGTCCGTACATTGAGCCCTTTCCTCTCTGAGTCAGAGACAGAGTCCGACAGACAGGGTTGTGAACACAGTGGTCCGTACATTGAGCCCTTTCCTCTCTGAGTCAGAGACAGAGTCCGACAGACAGGGTCGTGAACACAATGGTCCGTACATTTAGCCCTTTCCTCTCTGAGTCAGAGACAGAGTCCGACAGACAGGGTTGTGAACACAATGGTCCGTACATTGAGCCCTTTCCTCTCTGAGTCAGAGACAGAGTCCGACAGACAGGGTTGTGAACACAGTGGTCCGTACATTTAGCCCTTTCCTCTCTGAGTCAGAGACAGAGTCCGACAGACAGGGTTGTGAACACAGTGGTCCGTACATTTAGCCCTTTCCTCTCTGAGTCAGAGACAGAGTCCGACAGACAGGGTTGTGAACACAATGGTCCGTACATTTAGCCCTTTCCTCTCTGAGTCAGAGACAGAGTCCGACAGACAGGGTTGTGAACACAGTGGTCCGTACATGCAGCAGCATGTTTCTCCGTGTAATACAACCCCGGGATCCATTGCTACCGATTGACAGTGTTGTTGTGGATGGGGGAACGTTAAAGGTGGAATCTGTGATTGGTACATCCATTTTGGGATTTTTAAATTCATTATATAATGAAATAATTGACATATCCAAACTTGGAAATGCTTCTAGGAGCTTGTGGTTCAACTGTCACACGCCGTACTATAATTTGGATATGATGAATGGTCAGTCCTTGCATCCAGAGCTCTGTCTATGAATTTGAGAATGGTTACATTAATCCAGTATCCAATCCCTGTTGAACAAAACACTGGTTGGGTGTCCCTTTGTTATTGTTTGAAAAACACCCGCTGACGAATCACTAAAATAAAGATTACTACATCTACATCAATCTGTCACTACATGATCACTGACCTGTCAATCTGTCATGATCTGACACCGCTGACCTGTCAATTTGTCAATCTGTCATGATCACTGACCTGTCAATCTGTCATGATCACTGACCTGTCAATCTGTCACTACAAGATCACTGACCTGTCAATCTGTCATGATCACTGACCTGTCAATCTGTCATGATCACTGACCTGTCAATCTGTCATGATCACTGACCTGTCAATCTGTCACTACATGATAACTGACCTGTCAATCTGTTACTATATGATCACTGACCTGTCAATCTGTCACTACAAGATCACTGACCTGTCAATCGGTCACTACATAATCACTGACCTGTCAATCTGTCACTACATGATCACTGACCTGTCAATCTGTCACTACATGATCACTGACCTGTCAATCTGTCATGATCACTGACCTGTCAATCTGTCACTACATGATCACTCACCTGTCAATCTGTTACTACATGATCACTGACCTGTCAATCTGTCACTACATGATCACTCACCTGTCAATCTGTTACTACATGATCACTGACCTGTCAATCTGTCACTACATGATCACCGACCTGTCAATCTGTCAATCTGTCATGATCACTGACCTGTCAATCTGTTACTATATGATCACCGACCTGTCAATCTGTCAATCTGTCATGATCACTGACCTGTCAATCTGTCACTACATAATCACTGACCTGTCAATCTGTCACTACATGATCACTGACCTGTCAATCTGTTACTACATGATCACTGACCTGTCAATCTGTCACTACATGATCACTGACCTGTCAATCTGTCACTACATGATCACTGACCTGTCAATCTGTCACTACAAGATCACTGACCTGTCAATCTGTCACTACATGATCACTGACCTGTCAATCTGTCACTACATGATCACTGACCTGTCAATCTGTCACTACATGATCACTGACCTGTCAATCTGTCATGATCACTGACCTGTCAATCTGTCACTACATGATCACTCACCTGTCAATCTGTTACTACATGATCACTCACCTGTCAATCTGTTACTACATGATCACTGACCTGTCAATCTGTCACTACATGATCACTCACCTGTCAATCTGTCATGATCACTGACCTGTCAATCTGTCACTACATGATCACTGACCTGTCAATCTGTCACTACATGATCACTGACCTGTCAATCTGTTACTAGATGATCACTGACCTGTCAATCTGTTACTATATGATCACTGACCTGTCAATCTGTTACTACATGATCACTCACCTGTCAATCTGTCACTACATGATCACTGACCTGCCAATCTGTTACTATATGATCACTGACCTGTCAATCTTTTACTACATGATCACTCACCTGTCAATCTGTCACTACATGATCACTGACCTGTCAATCTGTCACTACATGATCACTGACCTGTCAATCTGTTACTACAAGATCACTGACCTGTCAATCTGTCACTACATGATCACTGACCTGTCAATCTGTTACTACATGATCACTGACCTGTCAATCTGTTACTACAAGATCACTGACCTGTCAATCTGTCACTACATGATCACTGACCTGTCAGTCTGTCATGATCACTGACCTGTCAATCTGTCACTACATGATCACCGACCTGTCAATATGTCAATCTGTCATGATCACTGACCTGTCAATCTGTCACTACATGATCACTGACCTGTCAATCTGTTACTACATGATCACTGACCTGTCAATCTGTCACTACATGATCACTGACCTGTCAATCTGTCACTACATGATCACTGACCTGTCAATCTGTCACTACATGATCACTGACCTGTCAATCTGTCACTACATGATCACTGACCTGTCAATCTGCCACTACATGATCACTGACCTGTCAATCTGTCAATCTGTCATGATCACTGACCTGTCAATCTGCCACTACATGATCACTGACCTGTCAATCTGTCAATCTGTCATAATCACTGACCTTTCAATCTGTCACTATAATATCACTGACCTGTCAATCTGTCACTGCATGATCACTGACCTGTCAGTCGGTCATGATCACTGACCTGTCAATCTGTCAATCTGTCATGATCACTGACCTGTCAATCTGTCACTACAATATCACTGACCTGTCAATCTGTCACTACATGATCACCGACCTGTCAATCTGTCAATCTGTCATGATCACTGACCTGTCAATCTGTCACTAAATGATCACTGACCTGTCAATCTGTTACTACATGATCACTGACCTGTCAATCTGTCACTACTTGATCACTGACCTGTCAATCTGTCACTACATGATCACTGACCTGTCAATCTGTCACTACTTGATCACTGACCTGTCAATCTGTCACTACTTGATCACTGACCTGTCTGGCCACTGTGTCATGTCAGCCATCACATTAGATGTTTAACATTGTTATTCCTTTCAGTTGTTTTTCCTTTAGGATATAACTATGACACTGATCACAAATCAGTGTGAAAACAGAGGAAGGTTTCATATCAACGAGGTGCGGTTCTATGATCAACTGGAACATACGAATAGACCCGTTGGATTCAATTTACACAGTTCGATAAATACATTGTCAAATTGTTTTACACCCAATATGATTCAACTACAGAGGTGCTCTAAGTTCTCTAAGGCTGTCCTTCAAATCACACGAAGCATGTGATTAATTTAATCCATTTTTGTAATCATGCATTGTCCATAAGGAGCAGCCTCAAGAAAGAGAGAGAGAGAGAGAGCGCTAGAGAGAGAGATAAAGAGAAAGTGAGAGAGGGATAGAGAGAGAGATAAAGAGAAAGATAAAGAGAGGGGGATAGAGAGAGAGATAAAGAGAAAGCGAGAGAGAGGGATAGAGAGAGAGATAAAGAGAAAGTGAGAGAGGGGGATAGAGAGAGAGATAAAGAGAAAGCGAGAGAGAGGGATAGAGAGAGAGATAAAGAGAGCGAGAGAGAGGGATAGAGAGAGAGATAAAGAGAGCGAGAGAGAGGGATAGAAAGAGAGATAAAGAGAAAGCGAGAGAGGGGGATAGAGAGAGAGATAAAGAGAAAGCGAGAGAGAGGGATAGAGAGAGAGATAAAGAGAGCGAGAGAGAGGGATAGAGAGAGAGATAAAGAGAGCGAGAGAGAGGGATAGAGAGAGAGATAAAGAGAAAGCGAGAGAGGGGATAGAGAGAGAGATAAAGAGAAAGCGAGAGAGAGGGATAGAGAGAGAGATAAAGAGAGCGAGAGAGAGGGATAGAGAGAGAGATAAAGAGAGCGAGAGAGAGGGATAGAGAGAGAGATAAAGAGAAAGCGAGAGAGGGGATAGAGAGAGAGATAAAGAGAGCGAGAGAGAGGGATAGAGAGAGAGATAAAGAGAAAGCGAGAGAGGGGATAGAGAGAGAGATAAAGAGAGCGAGAGAGAGGGATAGAGAGAGAGATAAAGAGAGCGAGAGAGAGGGATAGAGAGAGAGATAAAGAGAAAGCGAGAGAGGGGATAGAGAGAGAGATAAAGAGAGCGAGAGAGAGGGATAGAGAGAGAGATAAAGAGAAAGCGAGAGAGGGGGATAGAGAGAGAGATAAACAGAGCGAGAGAGAGGGATAGAGAGAAAGCGAGAGAGAGGGATAGAGAGAAAGCGAGTGGGAGAGGGATAGAGAGAGGGATAGAGAGAGCGATAAAGAGAGCGAGAGAGAGGGATAGAGAGAGAGATAAAGAGAGCGAGAGAGAGGGATAGAGAGAGAGAGAGAGAGAGAGTCGACCTATGCCTGCTGTCACCCACAGCACATGGCCTGCAGCAGAACCCGGACCTGCTAGAGCAGTACTGCCAGAACTGGGCCCTGGCAGTAAACCCCAAAAATACTAAAATAATGATTTTCCAGAGACGATCCAGATCTCAGGGAATTAGACCAAAGTTCTCAATTGGTATAAAATGTATAGAGTACTGCACACACTACAATTACTGAGGTTTAAAAATAAGCTCAACTGGACACCTTAATGAGGCAGTGAATGAACTGGGAGAGAAAGCACGCAGGGTATTCTACGCCATTAAAAAACTAATTCAAATTGAAATGCATATTCAAATGTGTCTAAAACTAATGGAATGTGTCATTGAACCAATTGCACTTTTTGGCAGTGAGGTGTGGGGTCCACTTGCAAAACAAGATTTCATCCAATGGGACAAACACCCCCTTGAAACCCTGCATGCAGAG
This sequence comes from Oncorhynchus clarkii lewisi, assembly GCF_045791955.1. Lineage (NCBI taxonomy): Eukaryota > Metazoa > Chordata > Actinopteri > Salmoniformes > Salmonidae > Oncorhynchus > Oncorhynchus clarkii. The sequence goes on along the minus strand of NW_027258690.1, from coordinate 9,168 downwards.
TTCTGTAAGATTCTCCTACATGTCCAGAGGAAAACTACACACAATGCATGCAGGACACAATTAGGCCAATATCCACTAATAATAAAAACTAAAAAAGAGCAATTAAGTTTTGGAAACATCTAAAATACAGTGACCCCCTCTCATATCATTACCAAGCCCTGCAATACCAAGAGCTGAGCAACGAAAATAGTCCCAACATCCAGCTGGTCCTGGGGCTGAGTTCACTAACCTGTTCTACTAACACACTGAAGCCTCAGTCACCTCATCCAGCTGGTCCTGAGTTCACTAACCTGTTCTACTAACACACTGAAGCCTCAGTCCCCTCATCCAGCTGGTCCTGGGGCTGAGTTCACTAACCTGTTCTGCTAACACACTAAAGCCTCAGTCCCCTCATCCAGCTGGTCCTGAGTTCACTAACCTGTTCTACTAACACACTGAAACCCCAGTCCCCTCATCCAGCTGGTCCTGGAGCTGAGTTCACTAACACACTGAAGCCTCAGTCCCCTCATCCAGCTGGTCCTGAGTTCACTAACCTGTTCTACTAACACACTGAAGCCTCAGTCCCCTCATCCAGCTGGTCCTGGGGCTGAGTTCACTAACCTGTTCTACTAACACACTGAAGCCTCAGTCCCCTCATCCAGCTGGTCCTGGGGCTGAGTTCACTAACCTGTTCTACTAACACACTGAAGCCTCAGTCCCCTCATCCAGCTGGTCCTGAGTTCACTAACCTGTTCTACTAACACACTGAAGCCTCAGTCCCCTCATCCAGCTGGTCCTGAGTTCACTAACCTGTTCTACTAACACACTGAAGCCTCAGTCCCCTCATCCAGCTGGTCCTGGGGCTGAGTTCACTAACCTGTTCTGCTAACACACTAAAGCCTCAGTCCCCTCATCCAGCTGGTCCTGAGTTCACTAACCTGTTCTACTAACACACTGAAACCCCAGTCCCCTCATCCAGCTGGTCCTGGAGCTGAGTTCACTAACACACTGAAGCCTCAGTCCCCTCATCCAGCTGGTCCTGAGTTCACTAACCTGTTCTACTAACACACTGAAGCCTCAGTCCCCTCATCCAGCTGGTCCTGGGGCTGAGTTCACTAACCTGTTCTACTAACACACTGAAGCCTCAGTCCCCTCATCCAGCTGGTCCTGGGGCTGAGTTCACTAACCTGTTCTACTAACACACTGAAGCCTCAGTCCCCTCATCCAGCTGGTCCTGAGTTCACTAACCTGTTCTACTAACACACTGAAGCCTCAGTCCCCTCATCCAGCTGGTCCTGAGTTCACTAACCTGTTCTACTAACACACTGAAGCCTCAGTCCCCTCATCCAGCTGGTCCTGGGGCTGAGTTCACTAACCTGTTCTGCTAACACACTAAAGCCTCAGTCCCCTCATCCAGCTGGTCCTGAGTTCACTAACCTGTTCTACTAACACACTGAAACCCCAGTCCCCTCATCCAGCTGGTCCTGGAGCTGAGTTCACTAACACACTGAAGCCTCAGTCCCCTCATCCAGCTGGTCCTGAGTTCACTAACCTGTTCTACTAACACACTGAAGCCTCAGTCCCCTCATCCAGCTGGTCCTGGGGCTGAGTTCACTAACCTGTTCTACTAACACACTGAAGCCTCAGTCCCCTCATCCAGCTGGTCCTGGGGCTGAGTTCACTAACCTG
>NW_027258689.1:25000-59318 GCF_045791955.1 Oncorhynchus clarkii lewisi | reverse complement strand
CAACAACATGATGATGGTTCCACTGTGTATTACTGTCAGTTATACAACAACATGATGATGATGGTTCCACTGTGTATTACTGTCAGTTATACAACAACATGATGATGGTTCCACTGTGTATTACTGTCAGTTATATACAACATGATGATGGTTCCACTGTGTATTACTGTCAGTTATATACAACAACATGATGATGGTTCCACTGTGTATTACTGTTAGTTATATACAACATGATGATGGTTCCACTGTGTATTACTGTCAGTTATATACAACAACATGATGATGGTTCCACTGTGTATTACTGTCAGTTATATACAACATGATGATGGTTCCACTATGTATTACTGTCAGTTATATACAACAACATGATGATGGTTCCACTGTGTATTACTGTCAGTTATATACAACAACATGATGATGGTTCCACTGTGTATTACTGTCAGTTATATACAACATGATGATGGTTCCACTGTGTATTACTGTCCGTTATATACAACATGATGATGGTTCCACTGTGTATTACTGTCAGTTATATACAACAACATGATGATGGTTCCACTGTGTATTACTGTCAGTTATACAACAACATGATGATGATGGTTCCACTGTGTATTACTGTCAGTTATATACAACATGATGATGGTTCCACTGTGTATTACTGTCAGGTATATACAACAACATGATGATGGTTCCACTGTGTATTACTGTCAGTTATATACAACATGATGATGGTTCCATTGTGTATTACTGTCAGTTATATACAACATGATGATGGTTCCACTGTGTATTACTGTCAGTTATACAACAACATGATGATGATGGTTCCACTGTGTATTACTGTCAGTTATATACAACATGATGATGGTTCCACTGTGTATTACTGTCAGTTATATACAACAACATGATGATGGTTCCACTGTGTATTACTGTCAGTTATATACAACAACATGATGATGGTTCCACTGTGTATTACTGTCAGTTATATACAACAACATGATGATGGTTCCACTGTGTATTACTGTCAGTTATATACAACAACATGATGATGGTTCCACTGTGTATTACTGTCAGTTATATACAACAACATGATGATTGTTCCACTGTGTATTACTGTCAGTTATATACAACAACATGATGATGGTTCCACTGTGTATTACTGTCAGTTATATACAACAACATGATGATGGTTCCACTGTGTATTACTGTCAGTTATATACAACATGATGATGGTTCCACTGTGTATTACTGTCAGTTATATACAACATGATGATGGTTCCACTGTGTATTACTGTCAGTTATATACAACAACATGATGATGGTTCCACTGTGTATTACTGTCAGTTATATACAACATGAGGATGGTTCCACTGTGTATTACTGTCAGTTATATACAACAACATGATGATGGTTCCACTGTGTATTACTGTCAGTTATATACAACAACATGATGATGGTTCCACTGTGTGTTACTGTCAGTTATATACAACAACATGATGATGGTTCCACTGTGTATTACTGTCAGTTATATACAACAACATGATGATGCTTCCACTGTGTATTACTGTCAGTTATGTACAACAACATGATGATGGTTCCACTGTGTATTACTGTCAGTTATATACAACAACATGATGATGGTTCCACTGTGTATTACTGTCAGTTATATACAACAACATGATGATGGTACTGTACATATCTTGCAGTAATATTAGCTGTTTCTCCCTCATCCAGAATAAATCCTAGATTTATTTTATTATTAAATGCAGAGAAGTTGGGAAATGATTGAGATATTTTCTTTAAACAATATAATCTTATTTGGGAGTATTTCTCACAGTAGAGGAGGCAGTGCATCTCTTCCTCCCCTGTCGTTCAGTGACCACATAGACGCTGCTCTATGGGCAGCCATGTCTTTTTGTGTCTCCTTTTTTCCGTAGCCAATTGTTGGTCGCTGAGCCTGTATTTGGTCAGGATCTGTCTCTGGTTTGTATCTCTGACAGAGTAGAAATGTTCTGCCAATTTTGTGTTCTCTTTTGAGGCCAAATAGCATTTTAGTTTATTCAGTGTTTTTGTTTCATTTCCCCAATTTGTCAAATAGGAGGTTTTATTTTCTGTGACAATCTGATTGATGTCCCTGTGTGTTTGGATCATAGTGTTGTTTAGTGTTTATAACAGCTGACATAGGGGACTCTTTTCAGGGTTCAGCTCTTTGGGTTTCAAGTGATTTGAATTGCAAGGCTGTTTTAGGGCTTCATTTCAAATGGTGACAACATTTTAGGGTCCTTTTCTTTATATGTACAATTAAAGGGAATATTTCTGAGTTCTGCGCTACAATGCGTTATTTAATACTTTCTTCTGGGTCATTAGGATATACCTGCAGAATTATGTATGTGTGTATTTCTCTCAGTGCTTATAATCGTAATTACAGGTCGGATGCCAAACCTCACCTCCATGTAGTGCATTTGGTAAAATGACTCTATAGAATATTTTGAACCAGATTTGGATTGGAATATGTCTTTTTGAGAATTGTCATTTTATGGAGTAAAATGTTTTTACAGGCTTGTTCTTCTAGTTCATTCACTGCCAGATCAAATCCACCAGATGCACTGGTTGTTGGTCCCAGGACAACCATGGTATTTCCTGTTCCAGGTAGTTGGACATGTTCAACCATGGTGTTTCCTGTTCCAGGTAGTTGGACATGTTCAACCATGGTATTTCCTGTTCCAGGTAGTTGGACATGTTCAACCATGGTATTTCCTGTTCCAGGTAGTTGGACATGTTCAACCATGGAATTTCCTGTTCCAGGTAGTTGGTTCAACCATGGTATTTCCTGTTCCAGGTAGTTGGACATGTTCAACCATGGTATTTCCTGTTCCAGGTAGTTGGACATGATCAACCATGGTATTTCCTGTTCCAGGTAGTTGGACATGTTCAACCATGGTATTTCCTGTTCCAGGTAGTTGGTTCAACCATGGTATTTCCTGTTCCAGGTAGTTGGACATGTTCAAACATGGTATTTCCTGTTCCAGGTAGTTGGACATGTTCAAACATGGTATTTCCTGTTCCAGGTAGTTGGTTCAAACATGGTATTTCCTGTTCCAGGTAGTTGGTTCAACCATGGTATTTCCTGTTCCAGGTAGTTGGACATGTTCAACCATGGTATTTCCTGTTCCAGGTAGTTGGTTCAAACATGGTATTTCCTGTTCTAGGTAGTTGGACATGTTCAACCATGGTATTTCCTGTTCCAGGTAGTTGGTTCAAACATGGTATTTCCTGTTCCAGGTAGTTGGACATGTTCAACCATGGTATTTCCTGTTCCAGGTAGTTGGTTCAAACATGGTATTTCCTGTTCCAGGTAGTTGGACATGTTCAACCATGGTATTTCCTGTTCCAGGTAGTTGGACATATTCAAACATGGTATTTCCTGTTCTAGGTAGTTGGACATGTTCAACCATGGTATTTCCTGTTCCAGGTAGTTGGACATATTCAAACATGGTATTTCCTGTTCCAGGTAGTTGGTTCAAACATGGTATTTCCTGTTCCAGGTAGTTGGACATGTTCAACCATGGTATTTCCTGTTCCAGGTAGTTGGTTCAAACATGGTATTTCCTGTTCCAGGTAGTTGGACATGTTCAACCATGGTATTTCCTGTTCCAGGTAGTTGGACATATTCAAACATGGTATTTCCTGTTCCAGGTAGTTGGACATGTTCAACCATGGTATTTCCTGTTCCAGGTAGTTGGACATATTCAAACATGGTATTTCCTGTCCCAGGTAGTTGGACATGTTCAACCATGGTATTTCCTGTTCCAGGTAGTTGGACATGTTCAACCATGGTATTTCCTGTTCCAGGTAGTTGAACATGTTCAACCATGGTATTTCCTGTTCCAGGTAGTTGGACATGTTATATCGTGGTAGTTGTTGTTGGTCATCAGGGTAGACCTTGATCTGTTGGTGACAGTAGGTCATCTGATCTGTTGGGGACAGTAGGTCATCTGATCTGTTGGGGACAGTAGGTCATCTGATCTGTTGGGGACAGTAGGTAATCTGATCTGTTGGGGACAGTAGGTAATCTGATCTGTTGGTGACAGTAGGTCATCTGATCTGTTGGGGACAGTAGGTCATCTGGGTAGACCTTGATCTGTTGGTGACAGTAGGTCATCTGATCTGTTGGGGACAGTAGGTCATCTGATCTGTTGGGGACAGTAGGTCATCTGATCTGTTGGTGACAGTAGGTCATCTGATCTGTTGGTGACAGTAGGTCATCTGGGTAGACCTCAATCTGTTGGGGACAGTAGGTCATCTGGGTAGACCTCGATCTGTTGGGGACAGTAGGTCATCTGGGTAGACCCTGATCTGTTGGTGACAGTAGGTCATCTGGGTAGACCTTGATCTGTTGGTGACAGTAGGTCATCTGATCTGTTGGGGACAGTAGGTCATCTGAACTGTTGGTGACAGTAGGTAATCTGATCTGTTGGTGACAGTAGGCCATCTGATCTGTTGGTGACAGTAGGTCATCTGATCTGTTGGGGACAGTAGGTCATCTGATCTGTTGGGGACAGTAGGTCATCTGCTCTGTTGGTGACAGTAGGTCATCTGATCTGTTGGTGACAGTAGGTCATCTGATCTGTTGGGGACAGTAGGTCATCTGATCTGTTGGGGACAGTAGGTAATCTGATCTGTTGGGGACAGTAGGTAATCTGATCTGTTGGTGACAGTAGGTCATCTGATCTGTTGGTGACAGTAGGTCATCTGATCTGTTGGGGACAGTAGGTCATCTGATCTGTTGGGGACAGTAGGTAATCTGATCTGTTGGGGACAGTAGGTAATCTGATCTGTTGGTGACAGTAGGTCATCTGATCTGTTGGGGACAGTAGGTCATCTGGGTAGACCTTGATCTGTTGGTGACAGTAGGTCATCTGATCTGTTGGGGACAGTAGGTAATCTGATCTGTTGGGGACAGTAGGTCATCTGATCTGTTGGGGACAGTAGGTAATCTGATCTGTTGGTGACAGTAGGTCATCTGATCTGTTGGTGACAGTAGGTCATCTGATCTGTTGGTGACAGTAGGTAATCTGATCTGTTGGTGACAGTAGGTCATCTGGGTAGACCCTGATCTGTTGGTGACAGTAGGCCATCTGATCTGTTGGGGACAGTAGGTCATCTGATCTGTTGGTGACAGTAGGCCACCTGGGTATACCTTGATCTGTTGGGGACAGTAGGTCAAGGTAATCTGATCTGTTGGGGACAGTAGGTCATCTGGGTAGAGCAGGAATCTGACCTCATCTTTGAGGGTGAGACCAGGGGCTGCAGATTGGTCCAACAACACCGCTACTGTCCCCCTCTGTCTCTCTGCTAGTTTGTAGATGTTGGACATAAACTGTACCCTTGTCTTACCCCTCACCCTTGGTAAAAAATAAAAAAAAACAGTTTATTTTGTTGTTCAGTTTAATACTACATGTGTTGTTCAAGCAAATAGATTTTATGATGTCGTATACTTTACCCCCAACGACGCTGCGGAGGGTTTAATAACATCATGCCATATGGAATCAAAAGCATTGTTCAAATCAACAAAACATGCACATACCTTCCCTCTGCTTTTCTGATGAACATGTTTATTAGATTGTGTAATCTGTCCATGTGGTCTGTTGTTCTGTGTTTGGGTAGAAAGCCATTTTGTTTTTTTTGCTGAGGGCTATTATGTTGTGTGAGGAGGTCTGTATTCGGCCAATGAGAATACAGCAGATCATTTCCCCCATGTTACTGTTGACACATTCAGTTATTAGGGTCTAATTTGTCAGATTTTTATATATGAGGGTTATGAGCCCCTGGTTCCAAATATCAGGGAAGCAGCCCCTTTCCAAAACCAGGTTGGGCAGTTTTAATATGGCATCCTGCAGCTCAGGAGTACCGTGTTTATGCATTTCATTCCAGGAAATACAATACACCTGGCGACTGTGTCAGCATAGTTGAGTAGTTTTAATATGCATTTCGTTACAGATGCTGTCCAGGCCACATACCTTTCTAGGTTTAGTATTTTCTTTGAAAGTTCAGCCTGTGTAATTTGGTAGTCAAATTGGTTCTGGTTGTTTTTAATAATGTGTTCTAGGGAGGTGCATATTTTGTAGGTTTCAAGTAAGGTCCTCTGGTGGTATTGTTCTATAGGGACTTTCAAAGTGATTTTTCCAAATGTTGCCATTTTTGAATTTGCTAGGTCCTTTCCTCTGTTTTCCATCTTGACCATTCAATATCTCCCACAATTGGTTTCCATCACTGGAGTCTTCAATGGCTTTCACGGTGTTCTCAAAATGCTTCTGTTTCTTCTAATGTGTCACAATATTGTTGCCGAGCATTTCTATCCTGTGATTGGTGAGATTACGTTCAGCATCAAACAATTTCTCTTTTTGAGGCTTCCAATTAGAATGGGTTATTTTTCATAAATTTGCATAAATGTGCTTTTTGTTTTTTGCTTTATGGTCTCATTGATTTTTTTCACAACCACACTTACACCATTCAAAAGTTTGGGTTGACTTAGAAATGTCCTTGTTTTTGAAAGAAAAACACTTTTTTTTGTCCATTAAAATAACAGTGTAGACATTGTTAATTTTTTTATTTTTTATTTATCCGTTATTTTACCAAGTTGACTGAGAACACGTTCTCATTTGCAGCAACGACCAGGGGAATAGTTACAGGGGAGAGGAGGGGGATGAATGAGCCAATTGTAAACTGGGGATTATTAGGTGACCGTGATGGTTTGAGGGCCAGTCAATGACTAATGTAGCTGGAAACGGCTGATTTTTAATGGAATATCTACATAGGCATATTGAGGCACATTATCAGCAACCATCACTCCTGTGTTCCAATGGCACGATGTGTTAGCTAAGCCCAGTGGATCATTATAAAAGGCTAATTGATCATTAGAAAACCCGTTTGCAATTATGTTAGCACAGCTGTCAACTGGCCTTCTTTAGACTAGTTGAGTATCTGGAGCATCAGCATTTGTGGGTTCGATTACAGCATCAAAATGGCCAGAAACAAAGACCTTTCTTCTGAAACTCGTCAGTCTATTCTTGTTCTGAGAAATGAAGGATATTCCATGCGAGAAATTGCAAAGAAACTGAAGATCTCGTACAACGCTGTGTACTACTCCCTTCACAGAACAGCACAAACGGGCTCTAACCAGAATAGAAAGAGGAGTGGGAGGCCCCAGTGCACAACTGAGCAAGAGGACAAGTACATTAGAGTGTCTAGTTTGAGAAACAGACTCCTCACAAGTCCTCACCTGGCAGCTTCATTAAATAGTACCCGCAAAACACCAGTCTCAACGTCAACAGTGAGGAATCGACTCCGGGATGCTGGCCTTCTAGGGAGTGGGGTGAACACTGTCTGTTCACCCCGTTTCCATCCAATTCCCCAAGATTGGTAAAGTGTCCTTTACTGGTCCTAACACCAGACCTATCAGCTTGCTGCCAGCTCTTAGCAAACTTTTGGATTGTTTTGGGATCAAAGACAATTCTATTTCTCTGTAAACAAATTATAAACAAACTTTCAGCATGCTTATTTTTTATTTTACTATTAGGCATGTCAGTTAATTTAAGAACGAATTCTTATTTTCAATATTTTATTTTCAACGACAGGTTAGGGACAGTGGGTTAACTGCCTTATTCAGGGGGCAGAACGACAGATTCTTTTTTAAACCTTTCGGTTACTAGTCCAACGCTCTAACCACTAGGCTACCTGCGCCTCTGTACGCCTATGTAGAGAAGGGCACTTGACATGCACTGCACTGACACAAGTGACTGATGATTGGTTGAATAAATTGATCATAAGAAGATTGTGTGAGCTGTACTGTTAGATTTCACTGCAGCCTTTAATATTATTGACCGTAACCTGTTGTTGAGAAAACGTATGTGTCATGGCTTTTCAACCTCTGCCAAATCGTGGATTCACAGCTATCTATCGAATAGAACTGAGGGTTTTCTTTAATGGAAGCTTCTCTAATGTCAAACATGTAAAGTGTGGTGTACCGCAGGGCAGCTCGCTAGGCCCTCTACTCTTTTCTATTTTTACCAATGACCCGCCACTGGCATTAAACAAAGCATGTGTGTCCACGTATGCTGATGATTCAACCACATACCCATCAGCAACCACAGCTAATGAAGTCACTGAAACCCTTAACAAAGAGTTGCAGTGTGTTTTGGAATGGGTGGCCAGTAATGAATTGGTCCTGAACATCTCTAAAACTAAGAGCATTGTATTAGGTACAAATCATTCCTTAGGGTCTCGACCTCAGCTGAATCTGGAATGAATGGTGTTGAACAAGTTGAGGAGACTAATGAATGGTGTGTCTGTTGAACAAGTTGAGGAGACTAATGAATGGTGTGTCTGTTGAGGAGACTAATGAATGGTGTGTCTGTTGAACAAGTTGAGGAGACTAATGAATGGTGTGTCTGTTGAACAGACTAATGAATGGTGTGTCTGTTGAACAAGTTGAGGAGACTAATGAATGGTGTGTCTGTTGAACAGACTAATGAATGGTGTGTCTGTTGAACTAGTTGAGGAGACTAATGAATGGTGTGTCTGTTGAGGAGACTAATGAATGGTGTGTCTGTTGAGGAGATTAATGAATGGTGTGTCTGTTGAGGAGACTAATGAATGGTGTGTCTGTTGAGGAGACTAATGAATGGTGTGTCTGTTGAAGAAGTTGAGGAGACTAAATTACTTGGTGATTGTAAACTGTCATGGTCAAAACATATATACAGTGCCTTGCGAAAGTATTCGGCCCCCTTGAACTTTGCAACCTTTTGCCACATTTCAGGCTTCAAACATAAAGATATAAAACTGTATTTTTTTTGTTAAGAATCAACAACAAGTGGGACACAATCATGAAGTGGAACGACATTTATTGGATATTTCAAACTTTTTTAACAAATCAAAAACTGAAAAATTGGGCGTGCAAAATTATTCAGCCCCCTTAAGTTAATACTTTGTAGCGCCACCTTTTGCTGCGATTACAGCTGTAAGTCGCTTGGGGTATGTCTCTATCAGTTTTGCACATCGAGAGACTGAAATTTTTCCCCATTCCTCCTTGCAAAACAGCTCGAGCTCAGTGAGGTTGGATGGAGAGCATTTGTGAACAGCAGTTTTCAGTTCTTTCCACAGATTCTCGATTGGATTCAGGTCTGGACTTTGACTTGGCCATTCTAACACCTGGATATGTTTATTTTTGAACCATTCCATTGTAGATTTTGCTTTATGTTTTGGATCATTGTCTTGTTGGAAGACAAATCTCCGTCCCAGTCTCAGGTCTTTTGCAGACTCCATCAGGTTTTCTTCCAGAATGGTCCTGTATTTGGCTCCATCCATCTTCCCATCAATTTTAACCATCTTCCCTGTCCCTGCTGAAGAAAAGCAGGCCCAAACCATGATGCTGCCACCACCATGTTTGACAGTGGGGATGGTGTGTTCAGCTGTGTTGCTTTTACGCCAAACATAACGTTTTGCATTGTTGCCAAAAAGTAACATTTTGGTTTCATCTGACCAGAGCACCTTCTTCCACATGTTTGGTGTGTCTCCCAGGTGGCTTGTGGCAAACTTTAAACAACACTTTTTATGGATATCTGCAGTTCATCCAGAGTGATCATGGGCCTCTTGGCTGCATCTCTGATCAGTCTTCTCCTTGTATGAGCTGAAAGTTTAGAGGGACGGCCAGGTCTTGGTAGATTTGCAGTGGTCTGATACTCCTTCCATTTCAATATTATCGCTTGCACAGTGCTCCTTGGGATGTTTAAAGCTTGGGAAATCTTTTTGTATCCAAATCCGGCTTTAAACTTGTTCACAACAGGATCTTGGACCTGCCTGGTGTGTTCCTTGTTCTTCATGATGCTCTCTGCGCTTTTGACGGACCTCTGAGACTATCACAGTGCAGGTGCATTTATGGAGACTTACGGGGACTTAATTACAGACAGGTGGATTGTATTTATCATCATTAGTCATTTAGGTTAACATTGGATCATTCAGAGATCCTCACTGAACTTCTGGAGAGAGTTTGCTGCACTGAAAGTAAAGGGGCTGAATAATTTTGCACGCCCAATTTTTCAGTTTTTGATTTGTTAAAAAAGTTTGAAATATCCAATAAATGTCGTTCCACTTCATGATTGTGTCCCACTTGTTGTTGATTCTTCACAAAAAAATACAGTTTTATATCTTTATGTTTGAAGCCTGAAATGTGGCAAAAGGTTGCAAAGTTCAAAGGGGCCGAATACTTTCGCAAGGCACTGTATATATTCAATGGTTGTAAAGATGGGGAGAGATATACCCGTAATAAAGAGATCTGCTTTGCTTTTTTGACACCACACTCAACAAAGCAAGTCCTGCAGCCTCTAGTTTATCTTATCTTGATTATTGTCCAGTCATGTGGTCCCAGTGCTGCAAGGAAATACCTAGTTAAGCTGCAGCTGGTCCAGAACAGAGCGGCACGTCTTGCTCTTCATTGTAATCAGAGGGATAATATTAATACTATGCATGCCAGTCTGTCTTGGCTAAGAGTTGAGGAAAGACTGATTGTGTCACTTCTTGTTTTTATAAGAAAAAATGTGCTGCAATTTCCAATTTCCAAATTGTTTGCATATTCAAATTACACACATACTTACCCTACTAGATATACCATTGGTGTCAGATCCCAGTTAGACTAGCTGTCACCATTGGTGTCAGATCCCAGTTAGACTAGCTGTCACCATTGGTGTCAGATCCCAGTTAGACTAGCTGTCACCATTGGTGTCAGATCCCAGTTAGACAAGCTGTCACCATTGGTGTCGGATCCCAGTTAGACTAGCTGTCACCATTGGTGTCAGATCCCAGTTAGACTAGCTGTCACCATTGGTGTCAGATCCCAGTTAGACAAGCTGTCACCATTGGTGTCAGATCCCAGTTAGACTAGCTGTCACCATTGGTGTCGGATCCCAGTTAGACTAGCTGTCACCATTGGTGTCGGATCCCAGTTAGACTAGCTGTCACCATTGGTGTCAGATCCCAGTTAGACTAGCTGTCACCATTGGTGTCAGATCCCAGTTAGACTAGCTGTCACCATTGGTGTCAGATCCCAGTTAGACAAGCTGTCACCATTGGTGTCAGATCCCAGTTAGACTAGCTGTCACCATTGGTGTCGGCTAACGGGAATCCTAATAAATCTACAACTGATCGTTGATTAGATGTAATTGGCACCAAATGATTGAAATGTAACTGTTTGGTCAAGTGCACTTTGTCTCATGCAATGTGATATAAAGTGAAAACATCGCTGAGAATATTTCATAAATTCTTTAACGCAAACCATTAGTCAAGTTGTCCCCAGAATCGGTATATAAACTCCATACGTTAAGTAATGACTTTAAGAATGATGACCTGTTGCATTCAATGATAACCATCCTACAGACTCCACATGTTAATACCTTCACTGATTTCACATGAAGGGAGATGGTTCCTACTTGATAGAGTGTTTGCTTTGTGATCAAATTGATCTTGTGTCCTCTCTGTCATCCTGTGGACCCCGTTCATTTCTGCTTGCAGCTATACATCTTTTTTTTTCTCCTCGCTATTGTTCTCTCTCTTGTTCTTTTTCTCCTCTCTATTGTTCTCTCTCTTGTTCTTTTTCTCCTCTCTATTGTTCTCTCTCTTGTTCTTTTTCTCCTCTCTATTGTTCTCTCTCTTGTTCTTTTTCTCCTCTCTATTGTTCTCTCTCTTGTTCTTTTTCTCCTCTCTATTGTTCTCTCTCTTGTTCTTTTTCTCCTCTCTATTGTTCTCTCTCTTGTTCTTTTTCTCCTCTCTATTGTTCTCTCTCTTGTTCTTTTTCTCCTCTCTATTGTTCTCTCTCTTGTTCTTTTTCTCCTCTCTATTGTTCTCTCTCTTGTTCTTTTTCTCCTCTCTATTGTTCTCTCTCTTGTTCTTTTTCTCCTCTCTATTGTTCTCTCTCTTGTTCTTTTTCTCCTCTCTATTGTTCTCTCTCTTGTTCTTTTTCTCCTCTCTATTGTTCTCTCTCTTGTTCTTTTTCTCCTCTCTATTGTTCTCTCTCTTGTTCTTTTTCTCCTCTCTATTGTTCTCTCTCTTGTTCTTTTTCTCCTCTCTATTGTTCTCTCTCTTGTTCTTTTTCTCCTCTCTATTGTTCTCTCTCTTGTTCTTTTTCTCCTCTCTATTGTTCTCTCTCTTGTTCTTTTTCTCCTCTCTATTGTTCTCTCTCTTGTTCTTTTTCTCCTCTCTATTGTTCTCTCTCTTGTTCTTTTTCTCCTCTCTATTGTTCTCTCTCTTGTTCTTTTTCTCCTCTCTATTGTTCTCTCTCTTGTTCTTTTTCTCCTCTCTATTGTTCTCTCTCTTGTTCTTTTTCTCCTCGCTATTGTTCTCTCTCTTGTTCTTTTTCTCCTCGCTATTGTTCTCTCTCTTGTTCTTTTTCTCCTCGCTATTGTTCTCTCTCTTGTTCTTTTTCTCCTCTCTATTGTTCTCTCTCTTGTTCTTTTTCTCCTCGCTATTGTTCTCTCTCTTGTTCTTTTTCTCCTCGCTATTGTTCTCTCTCTTGTTCTTTTTCTCCTCGCTATTGTTCTCTCTCTTGTTCTTTTTCTCCTCTCTATTGTTCTCTCTCTTGTTCTTTTTCTCCTCGCTATTGTTCTCTCTCTTGTTCTTTTTCTCCTCTCTATTGTTCTCTCTCTTGTTCTTTTTCTCCTCGCTATTGTTCTCTCTCTTGTACTTTTTCTCCTCTCTATTGTTCTCTCTCTTGTTATTTTTCTCCTCTCTATTGCTCTCTCGTCACTCTCCCTTTTCTCCAAGTGCTCATTCTTCTTCTGAAGTCTCACAAACGTTTTAAGCAGTGATTCTCTGCCATCCACGTATACACAGACATCCTTGGAGGGGAGCTGGCATTGTTTTCCTCCTAGCGCTGTGGTACGATACCATTCCATTCTCATTAGAGTGTGATTGAAACCCTCTGTGTCAGATGAGTGCGTAAGCCAACACTTTAACACTTCCAGTTAAACACATGATGAGATATAGACCTATTCTCCCACCGGCTGGATGATACAGACCGTGTCAATAGTCTGACGTAGCTCCCTCTCCCTGTTTCCTTTCCTTGTTTCCCTTTTCCTTTCATCTCAATTGTCTGAAGTAGCGTCCTCTGATTAATTTCCTTATTTCCTTTCCTTTATAGGAGAAGCACACAAGAGTAGCTTGTGCATCCGGTTTCCTCTCTTGTTTCCAACCTCTCATCTCAATACTCTGAAGTAGCTTCCTTTCCTTGATTCCTTTACTTCGTAACAGAAACTCACTACCATGGCAACTATCACTGTAGCTTGCATTTCATTTAGTTGTTGCAATGACACTTCGGGATTGAGACATAACTGCTGTTGATCACAACGGAACATTTTACTTTGACTCTTCACCAAGAAAATAATGATGGGAAGAGATGGCTCTCGGAGAGATTTGCTTCTCGTTGTTGCTTTACTGAAAAGCCGTAATACATTTAACGTTCATCTATAGTTCTTAAAGAAAATATAATTTACTTTGAAACTTTTCTCAGAAGAGAATGGGTCGTGAAAAAATGGGTTTCAGGGTGACCTGAGTCTTTTAATTTACAACCTCATGTTAATCAGTATTTACTGTAAAAGCTATTGCTTCAAACTGGAACACATTGAACCCTGAAACGATTTCACAGCATCACAAAACATTGATGAACACCAGCTTGATAATAAAGCTTAATTTGTACTAATACTGGTTGTATACTGTGCTCTCTGTCAATTCAATTTCAATTTAAGGCATTTATTGGCATATGGTAACAAAGCAAGTGAAATAGATAATAAATAAAAGTGAAATAAACAATAGGCTATGCATAGCCTTTTTTCCAATTTACACCTAAAATGACATACCCAAATCTAACTGCCTGAAGCAAGGATATTCTTGATACCATTTGAAAGGAAACACTTTGAAGTTTATGGAAATGTAGTAGAATATAACACAATATATCTGGTAAAAGATAATACAAAGAAGAAAAAAAACTTTATTTTGTATTTTTTTTGTACCGTCACCTATGAAATGCAAGAGAAAGGCCATCATGTGTTATTCCAGCCCAGGTGCAATTTAGATTTTGGCCACTAGATGGCATCAGAGTATGTGCAACGTTTTAGACTGATCCTATGAACCATTGCATTTCTGTTCAATATGTTGTATCAAGACTGCCCAAATCTGCCTAATTTGTTTATTAATAACTTTATGTTCAAAATTGTGCACTCTCCTCAAACAATAGCATGGTATTCTTTCACTGTAATAGCTTCTGTAAATTGGACAGTGCAGTTAGATTAACCAATATGTAAGCTTTCTGCCAATATCAAACATGTCTATGTCCTGGGAAATGTTCTTGTTACTTACAACCTCATGCTAATCACTTTAGCCTTCGTTAGCTCAACCGTTCCGTGAAGGGACACCAATGCCGAATACGTTTTTTAGTATAGCCCATTGGAATTTGTGGTCTGTATATTTTATCATTTCATTGAGGATACCATCAACACCACTGGGCTTTTTGGGTTGGAGGGTTTGTGTTTTGTCCTGTAGTTCATTCAATGTAATTGGAGAATCCAGTGGGTTCTGGTCGTCTATAATAGTTGATTCTAAGATTTGTAATTGATCATGTATATGTTTTTGCTGTTTGTTCTTTGTTATAGAGCCAAAAAGATTGGAGAAGTGGTTTACCCATACATCTCCGTTTTGGATAGATAATTCTTAGTGTTGTTGTTTGTTTAGTGTTTTCCAATTTTCCCAGAAGTGATTAGAGTCTATGGATTCTTGAGCTGATTTCTGACATGCTGTTCCTTCTTTTTCCGTAGTGTATTTCTGTATTGTTTTAGTGATTCACCATAGTGAAGGCGTAGACTCATTCTGCATTCTTCATCAAAGCATTTGTCATTGTTGTTATTTTTCTTAGGTTGTCTGCTTGACATTTTTTGATTTGATAGGGAAGCTGAAAGGTTAAATATAATGTTTACACCTTCACTATTATTACAGTGTAATGTTTTGTCCAGGAAGTTGTCTAAAAGGGATTGAATGTGTTGGTGCCTAATTGTTTTTTGGTAGGTTTCCACACTACTTTCCTTCCATCTATAGCATTTCTTAATATTACTCAGTTCCTTTGGCTTTGACGCCTCATGATTGAGTATTGCTCTGTTCAAGTAGACTGTGATTTTACTGTGGTCTGATAGGGGTGTCGGTGGACTGACTGTGAACGCTCTGAGAGACTCTGGGTTGAGGTCAGTGATAAAGTAGTCTACAGTACTACTGCCAAGAGATGAGCTATAGGTGTACCTACCATAGGAGTCCCCTCGAAGCCTACCATTGACTATGTACAGACCCAGCGTGCGACAGAGCTTCAGGAGTTGTGACCTGTTTTTGTTGGTTATGTTGTCATAGTTGTGTCTATGGGGGCATATGGGGGAGGGAATGCTGTCACCTCCAGGTAGGTATTTGTCCCCTGTGTGCTGAGGGTGTCAGGTTCTTGTCCTGTTCTGGCATTTAGTTCGCCACAGACTAGGTCATGTCCCTGGGCTTGGAAATCTCTCTCTGCTCCCCTGTCACCTCTCTCTGCTCCCCTGTAACCTCTCTCTCACTCTCTCTCTTCTCCTCCCACTTTTCCCTCTTTCTTGATCATTGATGGAAGGAGTCCATGAATAAGGTCCCGATTCAGACAAATGCCTTTCCTGCTCACATCTCAGTTGTTGGTATTCAGACTTACCTTATTAAGGTGCGTAACGGGCTTTGCAGATGTGATTCCCTTGTGCACGCTGAATATTTTTTTTTAATTCAACTGCTGAAAAACATCCCACTTGCTGGCCAACAGATTTTGTAGTGGAGTTTTCATTCAATAGGGTTTTCAGTCCATTTATCATAAGCCATCCCCTTTAAATACGCTGTACCTTTTTAGTATATTTATCATCAGCCATCCCCTTTAAATACGCTGTACCTTTTTAGTATATTTATCATCAGCCATCCCCTTTAAATACGCTGTACCTTTTTAGTATATTCATCATACGCTGTACCTTTTTAGTATATTTATCATAAGCCATCCCTTTAAATACGCTGTACCTTTTTAGTATATTTATCATAAGCCATCCCTTTAAATACGCTGTACCTTTTTAGTATATTTATCATAAGCCATCCCTTTAAATACGCTGTACCTTTTTAGTATATTTATCATAAGCCATCCCCTTTAAATACGCTGTACCTTTTTAGTATATTTATCATCAGCCATCCCCTTTAAATACGCTGTACCTTTTTAGTATATTTATCATAAGCCATCCCCTTTAAATACGCTGTACCTTTTTAGTATATTTATCATAAGCCATCCCTTTAAATACGCTGTACCTTTTTAGTATATTTATCATAAGCCATCCCTTTAAATACGCTGTACCTTTTTAGTACAAACGTTGTCGACGGACTAGAATACACGGAGAGAACAGGGTTAGAATATACAAATTAAATAAAGCCTTCTTTATCTATGCATATTCATCTCTGTTTCAGAACCGATTGGTCGATTTAACAATACTCTGATTTTGTAGATTATTTACACAAAGGTCATCAAAGTATGAATCCTAAAAATAAAAACAGGTTAGGAAAGCCTTTACGCTCACAATCTTTGTATGAATAAAAAAGAGTGATTTGATTCATCCTAAAAGTTATCCTATTTAAGTCCAGTCCAGGTTCCAGGGTTTAACCTGCGCCGTTTTCCGTAATGAATCACATGGGCTACAGAATAATATAAATCAGATGACAGGCTATAATGTCCCAAATTATTTCACATTAGACTAATATGATCCCCTAATTCTAGCGACCCTCAGGAACAACTACACGGACGAGACGGAGGAAAGAACAACTACACAGACTAGACAGAGGAGAGGACAACTACACAGACGAGACACAGGAGAGGACAACTACACAGACTAGACAGAGGAAGGAACAACTACACAGACGAGACAGAGGAAGGAACAACTACACAGACAAGACAGAGGAAAGAACAACTACACAGACGAGACAGAGGAGAAGACAACTACACAGACGAGACAGAGGAGAGGACAACTACACAGACTAGACAGAGGAGGACAACTACACAGACGAGACAGAGGAGAGGACAACTACACAGACGAGACAGAGGAGAGGACAACTACACAGACGAGACAGAGGAGAGGACAACTACACAGACGAGACACAGGAGAGGACAACTACACAGACTAGACAGAGGAAGGAACAACTACACAGACGAGACAGAGGAAGGAACAACTACACAGACAAGACAGAGGAAAGAACAACTACACAGACGAGACAGAGGAGAAGACAACTACACAGACGAGACAGAGGAGAGGACAACTACACAGACTAGACAGAGGAGGACAACTACACAGACGAGACAGAGGAGAGGACAACTACACAGACGAGACAGAGGAGAGGACAACTACACAGACGAGACAGAGGAGAGGACAACTACACAGACGAGACAGAGGAGAAGACAACTACACAGACGAGACAGAGGAGAGGACAACTACACAGACTAGACAGAGGAGAGGACAACTACACAGACGAGACAGAGGAGAGGACAACTACACAGACTAGACAGAGGAAGGAACAACTACACAGACAAGACAGAGGAAAGAACAACTACACAGACGAGACA
Source organism: Oncorhynchus clarkii lewisi (assembly GCF_045791955.1). Taxonomy (NCBI): domain Eukaryota; kingdom Metazoa; phylum Chordata; class Actinopteri; order Salmoniformes; family Salmonidae; genus Oncorhynchus; species Oncorhynchus clarkii. The sequence continues at coordinate 41,629 of NW_027258689.1, read as the reverse complement.
GAGGAGAAGACAACTACACAGACGAGACAGAGGAGAGGACAACTGCACAGACTAGACAGAGGAGGACAACTACACAGACGAGACAGAGGAGAGGACAACTACACAGACGAGACAGAGGAGAGGACAACTACACAGACGAGACAGAGGAGAGGACAACTACACAGACGAGACACAGGAGAGGACAACTACACACACTAGACAGAGGAAGGAACAACTACACACACGAGACAGAGGAAGGAACAACTACACAGACAAGACAGAGGAAAGAACAACTACACAGACGAGACAGAGGAGAAGACAACTACACAGACGAGACAGAGGAGAGGACAACTACACAGACTAGACAGAGGAGGACAACTACACAGACGAGACAGAGGAGAGGACAACTACACAGACGAGACAGAGGAGAGGACAACTACACAGACGAGACAGAGGAGAGGACAACTACACAGACGAGACAGAGGAGAAGACAACTACACAGACGAGACAGAGGAGAGGACAACTACACAGACTAGACAGAGGAGAGGACAACTACACAGACGAGACAGAGGAGAGGACAACTACACAGACTAGACAGAGGAGAGGACAACTACACAGACGAGACAGAGGAGAGGACAACTACACAGACTAGACAGAGGAGAGGACAACTACACAGACGAGACAGAGGAGAGGACAACTACACAGACGAGACAGAGGAGAGGACAACTACACAGACGAGACAGAGGTAAACAGAATGGAATGATGCAATATGTCGTCTACAAATTGAAGGAAATGTACTACATTTCCAAACATTAACTTTAGTATGTGGGTATTACTGATGGTGGCTAATATTTAACATGATACAAATGGTAAAATAAACCGGAGAAACGCTGGACGTATAATATATCACTTTTAAAGCCACATAAACTCGCCAAGTTCGGCCCTACGGAACAGAAGCCCATAGCTTGGGTCTCCATATTTCATCCATGCAAATTATGAAGGTGCACAATTTAAATTCGGAATAACGGCACAACTATTTATAGCCTACTTCACTGTGGAAAAGGGACCGCAATAAATGTCATGTTGATAAGATTTCAGGGTTGCTTCCATTTGACTGGTTTCACATCTGTCTCCAGGAATCATGAGGAAAAATGATCTAAAACTATGTTGATTTTCAATCCCCTTCTCCAAACGGATTACTCATTTAGCTAGCTCTTATCAATAACTCTAATCAATAACTCTAATCAATAACTCTAATCAATAGCTGTTGTCAATATCTCATTAGAGAGGACGGAACATTAGAGAGGACGGTTTGACAGATGGTCTAATGGGAGAGGACAGAACATTAGAGAGGACAGATCTTTAGAGAGGACGGAACATTAGAGAGGACGGAACATTAGAGAGGACAGAACATTAGAGAGGACGGTTTGACAGATGGTCTGATGGGAGAGGACAGAACATTAGAGAGGACAGAACATTAGAGAGGACAGAACATTAGAGAGGAAGGAACATTAGAGAGGACGGAACATTAGAGAGGACAGAACATTAGAGAGGACAGAACATTAGAGAGGACAGAACATTAGAGAGGACAGAACATTAGAGAGGACAGAACATTAGAGAGGACAGAACATTAGAGAGGAAGGAACATTAGAGAGGACAGAACATTAGAGAGGACAGAACATTAGAGAGGACAGAACATTAGAGAGGACAGAACATTAGAGAGGACGGTTTTACAGATGGTCTGATTAGATGAGGACAGAACATTAGAGAAGACGATTTGACAGATGGTCTGATGGGAGAGGACAGAACATTAGAGAGGACAGAACATTAGAGAGGACGGAACATTAGAAGACGGTTTGACAGATGGTCTGATGGGAGAGGACAGAACATTAGAGAGGACAGAACATTAGAGCGGACAGAACATTAGAGAGGACAGAACATTAGAGAGGACAGAACATTAGAAGACGGTTTGACAGATGGTCTGATGGGAGAGGACAGAACATTAGAGAGGACAGAACATTAGAGAGGACGGAACATTAGAGAGGACGGAACATTAGAGAGGACAGAACATTAGAGAGGACAGAACATTAGAGAGGACAGAACATTAGAGAGGACAGAACATTAGAGAGGACAGAACATTAGAGAGGACGGTTTGACAGATGGTCTGTTGGGAGAGGACAGAACATTAGAGAGGACAGAACATTAGAGAGGACAGAACATTAGAGAGGACAGAACATTAGAGAGGACGGTTTGACAGATGGTCTGTTGGGAGAGGACAGAACATTAGAGAGGACAGACAATTAGAGAGGACAGAACATTAGAGAGGACAGAACATTACAACCATCATTCACGTGGACCTAATGCTCCAAAACGTTCTGGAGCATGGCTTAGATACTGCGTGTGTGTGTGTGTGTGTGTGCGGAGCCTAGGCTTGCACCAGAGCCTTGCTGTGCTGTGGCATCTCTAACGCACGCCTCTATGAAGAGGGAACGCAACACCCTGCTACAACTCAACTCTCCGTGAAGTGAAAGAGGTATGAACTGTAGGCGTGAGTAAGGATGACAACAGGCAGAATGTGGTACCGTTTACAAGGACTTTATTCCTGTACACGGTAATATGGGGAAAAGGGGCTGGACGGAACCAAAGAAAGTAAATCTCAAAGCCCCCCCCCTCTCCTATCTTACCTGCCTACCCACTACTTACCTAACTTAGCACCACCTGGTGCCCTAACCAAAATACAGGGGGTGGTCTGCCCAGGTCTTACCTATTGTGCCTAGACAGTGAATATACTACGGGTATATGTATGTCTGCGGGCCTCTTGCCTAAGCACTCCCTAGGTGCCTTCCCCTTCCCCCCTGGGAACAAATGATACAGGGGAACAAATAATTTCTCAAACAAACTAAGAAACAAAGGACATCAAATAAGCTCTATCTGAGCAACAAACTCACAGAACATACCAACTGCTACCAACAACTAACATAGTAAATTATCCACAGCCATCAGCCTCCTCTCTCAGCAATCACCTCCCAGCAATGATTCTCTATCACATTCAATTGCTCTGCAATGACCTCTCAGCAATGAACCCCCAGCAAATCTCTCTCCTGAACAGAACACTGGCTTTATATATAGCTTCAGAAGGAATAGGTAATTGGAGACAGCTGCGTCTTGACGAGGGGGCGGGGTCAGCTCTCCAATTAGCCATGGAGTCGACCAATCAGCTGCTTGAGGGATTTCAGGAAGCTATTTCCTGAAATAAACACATGCAAATACACAAACTACAACACATAATCTGGGGAACGTAACAGCATCACTCTCCCATATGATGTCATCCCTCTCCCATATGATGTCATCCCTCTCCCATGTGATGTCATCCCTCTCACATATGATGTCATCCCTCTCCCATGTGACGTCATCCCTCTCCCATGTGATGTCATCCCTCTCCCATATGATGTCATCCCTCTCCCATGTGATGTCATCCCTCTCCCATGTGATGTCATCCCTCTCCCATATGAAAACGTCCATTACACTAAAGGACATGTGATGATACCCTTCCTTCCTTTCAATCGACCTGCGTGAGCGTCAAAAAGCCACTGGAAAAGTCTGTGCTTTATCCCACTCAGTGTTTTAAATTAAATGTGTCCAGCTGTGTGGAATATAGGACCTTTCTTTAAGGTACTTTTCCCCCTGACTGACGAGAACGCAATGGATGAAAACGGGTCTGTCAGATGTTTAAAACCTAGATGTGATCAAGAACCCGCAGAGATCTCCTCATTTCACATCAGATCTCCACATCAGATCTTCACATCAGATCTCCGCATCAGATTTTCACATCAGATCTTCACATCAGATCTCCGCATCAGATCTTCACATCAGATCTCCACATCAGATCTTCACATCAGATCTCCACATCAGATCTTCACATCAGATCTCCGCATCAGATTTTCACATCAGATCTTCACATCAGATCTCCGCATCAGATTTTCACATCGGATCTCCACATCAGATCTTCACATCAGACCTCCGCATCAGATTTTCACATCAGATCTCCACATCAGATCTTCACATCAGATCTCCGCATCAGATTTTCACATCAGATCTTCACATCAGATCTCCGCATCAGATCTTCACATCAGATCTCCACATCAGATCTTCACATCAGATCTCCGCATCAGATCTTCACATCAGATCTCCACATCAGATCTTCACATCAGATCTCCACATCAGATCTCCACATCAGATCTCCACATCAGATCTTCACATCAGATCTTCACATCAGATCTTCACATCAGATCTTCACATCAGATCTCCGCATCAGATCGTAACCAAAGCCAGTGAAGTCCTTTTGACAGGTCAGTCTGTAATAAGGTCCTATCACAAACCATGTCATGTCCAGCACTGGATACTGAGGTCTAAACGGACACACACACACACACACACACACACACACACACACATACCCTACCTCAGCGTGTGAAAAGTGTGAACTACACCCAGGTGCTGTGGACAGGAAGGGGAAGCTGAGTGAGTGAGGGGTCAAAGGGCAGGTAACATGTGTGCCACATGCAATGAAAACACACACCACAAAGTATATCTGGTGAGCAGGCCTGCATAGTTGTCATTGGTGTTTTCCAGTGGGTGGTTAGCAAGGAGAGGGAAATATATCGATGTAGTTCCTGGTCTGAGAGAACACGATGTTATGATGAAATAACAGCTGGATACAATATGTGATTCAACTGTGTAAAGCTTTGTATTACGTTACCACACACACACACACACACACACACACACACACACACACACACACACACACACACACACACACACACACACACACACACACACACACACACACTGAACTACCCTCTCTACACATGTGAATGGAAGACAGACCTGTTGAAAGAGCAGACGTGACAGAGTGTATTGAGTGGAACTTGACATGACTGCTCCTCATCCTCCTCCTCTTCCTCCTCCTCCTCTTCCTCCTCCTCCTTATCATAGTAATAATCATCATCATCAAATTGAACATTCTGTCAATCTGGGAAACAGCAACCAGTGGTGTAAACACTAAACAGTTACACATCTATTCTGTTTATTGCACTAGTTGATTGAATGGTTAAAGAGACGTGTTATTGGAGACGGCTGTGAGTCAGGGTCTTCTGGAGGGTTTAAACAGAGCTTAGGGTACATAACAACCTGTTTAGCAGAGCAATGAGCCCCGACGGTCATATAGGAAGAAGATTTAACCTTAAACTGATGTGGTTTCTACTGACAGTTGAGATGTACAAACTCTGGCATAAGGGGACGACAAGTGGATAAGAGACCATCCGTAATTTAGATTCAGACATTAATGAGCGAGCTAGGACAGACGTAGTCAATATAACTATTTGTTCAGCGCCTTTGAAGTTTAAAGCGACAGAATTCAGAACATCTTACAGTGTTCTCCCTGTACACCAAGTCAGAACCGTAGGATAAATAGAGGGGGCGTATAAGCAGACAATGAAAGCTCTTACAATATTCAATGTTTACATTTCTCAAAAACAGGCTGTAGGCTACATGTGCACCACCAAGTCAGAACAGTAGGCTAAGGGACCAAATTATTAGGGTGAGGCACATGGGCTACTAACAGCTTACTACACAACATACACTTAGTATTACTTAGCTACAGCGACTTGGAATTCCGATTTGGACGACCTTTTGAATTGTATTTTCCCAGTTGGAGCTCTTTTTCCCCAGAATTCTCAATCGTCTTGAAGTCTGAGATATCCCAGTTCCGAGGTGCCAGTTGTTTTGAATGTGGCCTGAAGTCTGGAATGGAATGACAGCATGGCAAATGTATTCAACTTTTTTCTGGCCCATGGTATGTTGCGAGTGAATGTTTATCCTTAAAAGAGACCCTTAAACCCAGACTTGGACCACACACCCTCTCCACTGAATAGCAGGCTAGGGATTACTTTGCAAAGCTTGCAGTTTGCCACTGATTCCTTCCAAACCACTCATTGTTTGAATTTAGGATTTCCAACTTGTTGTATAACGTTTATGTCCAATGGCCGATTAGCACCGATACGTTTTATCTATAATTTATCTTCCTATTACAAGGATTCAAAATGATTTGCCAGTAGATTGTCGACTTGATTTCTAAAATGTAGAAAGTATGACGTTGACATGATCAGTCCAATCAAAGCTAGGGTAGATAATGTGATTAAACGTAATTTTATCAGTGGCAAGTGACCTTGAGCCTTATTGGATGGGCACTTCTAATGTAAATATATGGCAGCACCCAAGGGGCTTCAATTTCCGATCACTCCCCGTATATTTTGCAGTGACGTAGTGTCCCCATGAGTGATTGACAGAACACTGAGCCAATCACGGCGCAACTAGAGAACATTACCAACCCCTACCCTCTGTATTTCCTTCTGGCTGCCCCACCACAGAAAGCACTGAGCTGAAAATGCTGCATTTTTGAGCTGCCTTATTAGGAACGTAACAGCATCACTCTCCCATATGATGTCATCCCTCTCCCATATGATGTCATCCCTCTCCCATGTGATGTCATCCCTCTCACATATGATGTCATCCCTCTCCCATATCTCTTACTCAAGAAAGAGAAAAGAGACCATGTTGGTATGCTACTTTATTAACTCAATTATTATTATTATTATTATTTTACATTGTTTTCAAACGGACATGTGACACGTATTAATACCAAAATAACATGCAAAACAGGCAACAACAAAATATATATTTACAGTGCCTTCGGAAAGTATTCAGCCTTTTTTATTTGTTACTGTTGATTGAATTGTTTTATCCCCCCTCATCAATCTACATACAATACCACATAACGACAAAGCAAAAAACAGGATTTAGAAATAATGTATTAATTTATAAAAAATATATATATATTGCATTTACGTAAGTATTCAGACCCTTTACTCAGTACTTTGTTGAAACACCTTTGACAGCAATTACAACCTTGAGTCATCTTGGGTGTGACGTTACAAGCTGGGTACACCTGTATTTGGGGAGTTTCTCCCATTCTTCTCTGCAGATCCTCTCAAGCTCTGTCAGGTTGGATGGGGAGTGTTGCTGCACGGCTATCTTCAGGTCTCCCAGAGATGTTCGATTGGGTTCAAGTCTGGGCTGTGGCGCCCCCACTCAAGCACATTCACAGACTTGTCCTGAAGCCACTCCTGTGTTGTCTTGGCTGTGTGCTTAGGGTCGTTGTCCTGTTGGAAGGTGAACCTTCGCCCCAGTCTGAGGTCCTGACCGCTCTGGTGCAAGTTTTCATCAAGGATCTCTCTGTACTTTGCTCCATTCATCTTTCCCTCGATCCTGACAGTCTATCAGTCCCTGCCTCCGAAAAACATCCCCACAGCATGATGATTCCACCACCATGCTTCACCGTAGGGTTGGTGCCAAGTTTCCTCCAGAAGTGAGGAAACTTGAGAATCTTGTTTCTCAAGGTCTGAGAGTCTTTAGGTGCCTTTTGGCAAACTCCAAGAGGGCTTCATGTGCCTTTTACTGAGGAGTGGGTTCCATCTGGCCACTTTACCAGAAAGGCCTGATTGGTGGAGTGCTGCAGAGATGGTTGTCCTTCTGGAAGGTTCTCCCATCTTCACAGAGGAACTATAGAGTTCTGTCGCTGACCATCAGTTTGGCCGGACGGCCAACTCTAGGAAGAGTCTTTGTGTTTCCAAACTTCTTCAATTTAAGAATGATGGAGGCCACTGTGTTCTTGGGGACCTTCGATGCTGCAGAAATGTTTTGGTACCCTTCCCCACATGTGTGCCTCGACACAATCCTGTCTCGGCGCTCTACGGACAATTCCTTTAACCTCATGCCTTGGTTTTTGCTCTACCATGTACTGTCAACTGTGGGGCCTTATATAGACAGGTGTGTGCCTTTCCAAATCATGTCCAATCAATTGAATTTACCACAGGTGGACTCCAATCAAGTTGTAGAAACATCTCAAGGATGATCAATGGAAACAGGATGCACCTGAACTCAATGTTGAGTCTCATAGCAAAGGGTCTGAATAATTATGTAATTTCTGTTTAAAACTGTTAATGGCTTTCTAGTCATCGCCGCTCCATGTTCTCATTGTTCCATTTGTTTTGTCTCGTTCCATACACACCTGGTTTTCATTCTCTAATCACACACTGCATGTATGTAGTCCTCTGTTCCCTCCATGTCTTTGACGTTGGCTGGTTTTTCCCCTTGTATTCCGTGGTATTTCACGAAGGATGTTTAATTGTTAAACATTTGCTTATTTTTGTGACTGTTTCGCACCTTGCACTTTTTTCCAATTGGCTGGCGGTGTCGACACGGTGGCGTCCGTCTGCTGGTTTCTCCTGCCTAAATAAAGTGTGCTTCTGTTCACAACCCTCTGCTCTCCTGCACCTGACTTCTCCACCAGTAGCGCACAACCTTGACACAGGTAGGCTTTATTAACTCTTTTTGTTTTCTTTACATTGTTTATTTGTGATTTCATTTATTTTGGTAAACCGGTGAGGTTCAAAACAGGTGGCTCTCTGGACAAACACACAAATGAGGAAAAAAAGAAACAAATCATGATTTCTCAGCATTGTTATTCAATATTTATGTGGTAGAGGCCAGTACACCCCTCTGTTCTAGATGGTAGAGGCCAGTACACCCCTCCGTTATAGATGGTAGAGGCCAGTACACCCCTCTGTTCTAGATGGTAGAGGCCAGTACACCCCTCTGTTCTAGATGGTAGAGGCCAGTACACCCCTCCGTTCTAGATGGTAGAGGCCAGTACACCCCTCCGTTCTAGATGGTAGAGCCCAGTACACCCCTCTTTTCTAGATGGTAGAGGCCAGTACACCCCTCTGTTCTAGATGGTAGAGGCCAGTACACCCCTCCGTTATAGGTGGTAGAGGCCAGTACACCCCTCCATTATAGATGGTAGAGGCCATAAAGACACCCGTCTGACATTCTTACAGGTGGGATGGATCAAACCACATCTGCCAGACATCTTTGTGGTTTCCTCTCACCCCTGTTTCAAGGGAGGGTGGGAGCTAGAGAGAGAGAGAGGGAGGGAGGGAGGGAGCTAGGGAGAGAGAGAGAGAGGGAGGGAGGGAGGGAGCTAGAGAGAGAGAGAGGGGAGGGAGGGAGGGTGGGAGCTAGAGAGAGAGAGAGAGAGGGAGGGAGGGAGTGCCCCTGCGAGCGAGGAGGGAGTACCTCTGCGAGGGAGGGAGGGAGGGAGTGTGGGAGGGAGTACCCCTGCGAGTGAGGGAGGGAGGGAGAGGGAGTACCCCTGCGAGGGAGGGAGGGAGGGAGAGAGAGGGAGTACCCCTGCGAAGGAGGGATGGAGGGAGTACCCCTGCTAGGGAGGGAGGGAGGGAGGGAGAGGGAGTACCCCTGCGAGGGAGGGAGGGAGGGAGGGAGGGAGAGGGAGTACCCCTGCGAGGGAGGGAGGTAGGGAGTACCCCTGCGAGGGAGGGAGGGAGGGAGGGAGGGAGGGAGGGAGAGGGAGTACCCCTGCGAGGGAGGGAGGGAGGGAGGGAGAGGGAGTACCCCTGCGAGGGAGGGAGGGAGGGAGGGAGAGGGAGTACCCCTGCGAGGGAGGGAGGGGGAAGGGTGTTTGAGTGATAATGAAAAACGAGGGGGTGTGGAGGAGAGGTACATCCTATCACTACTTTAAGAGCTCTGCCACCTTCAGCCAACATCCCAAACCCAGCTGCTCCCTCTCTTCTCTACTCCTTCTCTCTCCATCCAGGTGAATGGACAAACACAGCCTGAAAAATAGCAAGCAGGCAAGAGAGAGAGAGAGAGACGGATGAAACACATGGCAACAATACAGGAGGTTAATAATCAGCCTGGGGAGATAGCAGCTTGTTTCCAGGAGTGAGTCGTCTGAACACCACGAAGAGAACAGACCAGCAATCATCTCTTCCTGCTTGTGTGTGTGTGTGTGTGTGTGTGTGTGTGTGTGTGTGTGTGTGTGTGTGTGTGTGTGTGTGTGTGTGTGTGTGTGTGTGTGTGTGTGTGTGTGTGTGTGTGTGTGTGTGTGTGTGTGTGTGTGTGTGTGTGTGTGTGTGTGTGGGGGGGTGGGTGGGTGTTTGTGTATCTGACAGACAGAGTGCAGTGGAATAGCAGGAGTTGATTTTCAGGGGGAAGACTGATCCATTGCAACAGAGATTCTCTGACAACCGAAAGAGCAGCAACTTCAAGGAGTGTAACACACTGTGGATAAATTATTGAGAGTTTGCATCTGGGGGAACGAGAAGAAGCATTGAAGACAGAGAGAGAAAGACATCCGTTGTTCTTCTCTGCTCCACTTACCCTGACCCTTCTCCCTCTCCCTCACTCCTCTCCCCCCCTGTCCTCGTCTCACCTGAGATGGACCGGCTGCTGGCCCTGGCCCTGGTCTACATGGTGTACCTGTCGACTGCAGTGATTGGCTCAGAGAAGAAGAAGCACCGGGTGCAGCATGGACCCTGCAGTTACACCTTCATTCTCCCCGAGGTGGAACACTGCCAGCCCCTCAAAGACTTCCAGGTCACCAACTCCCTCCAGAGGGACTCCCCACCACCGCCAGCCCCAGACCCAGGATCGAGTCACCCTGAGCAGGACAAAGCCCAGCCCGCTAGGTCCTCATGGCAGGAGAGGAAGCTGGAGAGACTGGAGAGCTCCACAGAGAATAATACACAATGGTTGCAGAAGGTAACACATTGTCTTTCTGTTCTCCCTCAGGGTTCACTAAACCAGAGGTAGTCACTAACGAGAGAGAGAGAGAGAGTGTGTGTGTGTGTGTGTGTGTGTGTGTGTGTGTGTGTGTGTGTGTGTGTGTGTGTGTGTGTGTGTGTGTGTGTGTGTGTGTGTGTGTGTGTGTGTGTGTGTGTGTGTGTGTGTGTGTGTGTGTGTGAGAGAGAGGGGGAGTGTGTTGGTGACAGAGAGAGAGGGAGAGTGTGTTGGTGACAGAGAGAGGGAGAGGTTCGGTGACAGAGAGAGAGGGAGAGTGTGTTGGTGACAGAGAAAGGGAGAGTGTGTTGGTGACAGAGAGAGGGAGAGTGTGTTGGTGACAGAGAGATGGAGAGTGTGTTGGTGACAGAGAGAGGGAGAGTGTGTTGGTGACAGAGAGAGAGGGAGAGTGTGTTGGTGAAAGAGAGAGGGAGTGTGTTGGTGACAGAGAGAGGGAGAGTGTGTTGGTGACAGAGAGAGAGGGAGAGTGTGTTGGTGAAAGAGAGAGGGAGTGTGTTGGTGACAGAGAGAGGGAGAGTGTGTTGGTGACAGAGAAAGGGAGAGTGTGTTGGTGACAGAGAGAGGGAGAGTGTGTTGGTGACAGAGAGAGAGGGAGAGTGTGTTGGTGAAAGAGAGAGGGAGTGTGTTGGTGACAGAGAGAGGGAGAGTGTGTTGGTGACAGAGAGAGAGGGAGAGTGTGTTGGTGAAAGAGAGAGGGAGTGTGTTGGTGACAGAGAGAGGGAGAGTGTGTTGGTGACAGAGAGAGGGAGAGTGTGTTGGTGACAGAGAGAGGGAGAGTGTGTTGGTGACAGAGAGAGAGGGAGAGTGTGTTGGTGAAAGAGAGAGGGAGTGTGTTGGTGACAGAGAGAGGGAGAGTGTGTTGGTGACAGAGAAAGGGAGAGTGTGTTGGTGACAGAGAGAGGGAGAGTGTGTTGGTGACAGAGAGAGGGAGTGTGTTGGTGACAGAGAGAGGGAGAGTGTTGGTGACAGAGAGAGGGAGAGTGTGTTGGTGACAGAGAAAGGGAGAGTGTGTTGGTGACAGAGAAAGGGAGAGTGTGTTGGTGAGAGAGAGAGGGAGAGTGTGTTGGTGACAGAGAGAGGGAGTGTGTTGGTGAAAGAGAGAGGGAGAGTGTGTTGGTGACAGAGAAAAGGAGAGTGTGTTGGTGACAGAGAGAGGGAGAGTGTGTTGGTGTCAGAGAGAGGGAGAGTGTGTTGGTGACAGAGAGAGGGAGAGTGTGTTGGTGACAGAGAACGGGAGAGTGTGTTGGTGAGAGGGAGAGTGTGTTGGTGACAGAAAGAGAGGGAGAGTGTGTTGGTGACAGAAGGAGATGGAGTGTGTTGGTGAGACGGAGAGTGTGTTAGTGACAGAGAGAGAGGGAGAGTGTGTTGGTACAGAGAGAGATGGCGTGTGTTGGTGACAGAGCGAGGGAGAGTGTGTTGGTGACAGAGAGAGATGGAGTGTGTTGGTGACAGAGCGAGGGAGAGTGTGTTGGTGACAGAGAGAGAGGGATAGTGTTGGTGAGAGAGAGAGGGAGAGGTTCGGTGACAGAGCGAGAGGGAGAGTGTGTTGGTGAGAGTGAGGGAGAGTGTTGGTGAGAGAGAGAGGGAGAGTGTTGGTGACAGAGAGAGAGGGAGAGTGTTGGTGACAGAGAGAGGGAGAGTGTTGGTGAGAGAGAGAGGGAGAGTGTGTTGGTGACAGAGAGAGGGAGAGGTTGGGTGTCAGAGAGAGAGGGAGAGTGTGTTGGTGAGAGAGAGAGGGAGAGGTTCGGTGACAGAGAGAGAGGGAGAGTGTGTTGGTGAGAGTGAGGGAGAGTGTTGGTGAGAGAGAGAGGGAGAGTGTTGGTGACAGAGAGAGAGGGAGAGTGTTGGTGAGAGAGAGAGGGAGAGTGTTGGTGACAGAGAGAGAGGGAGAGTGTGTTGGTGACAGAGAGAGGGAGAGTGTGTTGGTGACAGAGAGAGGGAGAGTGTGTTGGTGACATGGCTGGAAATGCGTGACTAATGTTCTGTGGTTTAACAGGCCTATTAAATGACTGATATCCTGTGGTGAAGCACTGGGCCATACCCACTACCCTCTGTAGTGCCTTGCGGTTGGAGGCAGAGCATGGGCCTTTACCAGGCAGTGATGCAACCAGACAGGATGCTCTCGATGGTGCAGCTGTCGAAACGTTTGAGGATCTGATGACCCATGCCAAATCTTTTCAGTCTCCTGAAGGGGGAATAGGTTTTGTCGTGCCCTCTTCATGACTGTCATGAACATGGACCATGTTAATTTGTTGGTGATGTGGACACCAAGAACTTGAAGCTCTCAACTTGCTCCACAACAGCCCGGTCAATGAGAATGGGGGGCTCGGTCCTCCTTTTCCTTTAGTCCACAATCAACTCCTTTGTCTTGATCACGTTGAGGGGGAGGTTGTTGTCCTGGTACCACATGGCCAGGTCTCCGACCTCCTCCCTATAGGCGGTCTAATCGTTGTCGATGATCAGGCCTACCACTGTTGTGTCATCAGCAGTACAGGAGGGGGCTGAGCACGCACCCCTGAGGGGCCCCTGTGTTGAGGACCAGTGTGGCGGATGTGTCCAGGATCCAGTTGCAGAGGGAGGTGTTTAGTCCCAGAGTCCTTAGCTTAGTGATGAGCTTTGAGGGCACCATGGTGTTGAACGCTGAGCTGTAGTCAATGAACAACATTCTCACATAAGTGTTCCTTTTGTCCAGGTGGGAAAGGGAAGTGTGGAGTGCAATAGAGATTGCATCATCAGTGGTTCTGTTAGGGCAGTATGCAAATTGGAGTGGGTCTAGGGTGTCTGATGGTGTTGATGTGTATTTTTCTCTCTCCTGACCGTATTCCTGGTATTCCCTGTATATCTCTCTCTCCTGACCGTATTCCTGGTATTCCCTGTATATCTCTCTCTCCTGACCGTATTCCTGGTATTCCCTGTATATCTCTCTCTACTGTCTATATTCCTGGTATTCCTTGTATATCTCTCTCTACTGTCCATATTCCTGGTATTCCCTGTATATCTCTCTCTACTGTCCATATTCCTGGTATTCCCTGTATTTCTCTCTCTACTGTCCATATTCCTGGTATTCCCTGTATATCTCTCTCTCCTGACCGTATTCCTGGTATTCCCTGTATATCTCTCTCTACTGTCCATATTCCTGGTATTCCCTGTATATCTCTCTCTCCTGACCATATTCCTGGTATTCCCTGTATATCTCTCTCTCCTGACCGTATTCCTGGTATTCCCTGTATATCTCTCTCTCCTGACCATATTCCTGGTATTCCCTGTATATCTCTCTCTCCTGACCGTATTCCTGGTATTCCCTGTATATCTCTCTCTACTGTCCATATTCCTGGTATTCCCTGTATATCTCTCTCTCCTGACCGTATTCCTGGTATTCCCTGTATATCTCTCTCTACTGTCCATATTCCTGGTATTCCCTGTATATCTCTCTCTCCTGACCATATTTCTGGTATTCCCTGTATATCTCTCTCTCCTGACCATATTCCTGGTATTCCCTGTATATCTCTCTCTCCTGACCGTATTCCTGGTATTCCCTGTATATCTCTCTCTCCTGACCGTATTCCTGGTATTCCCTGTATATCTCTCTCTACTGTCCATATTCCTGGTATTCCCTGTATATCTCTCTCTACTGTCCATATTCCTGGTATTCCCTATATATCTCTCTCTCCTGACCGTATTCCTGGTATTCCCTGTATATCTCTCTCTCCTGACCGTATTTCTGTTATTCCCTGTATATCTCTCTCTACTGTCCATATTCCTGGTATTCCCTGTATATCTCTCTCTCCTGACCGTATTCCTGGTATTCCCTGTATATCTCTCTCTACTGTCCATATTCCTGGTATTCCCTGTATATCTCTCTCTCCTGACCGTATTCCTGGTATTCCCTGTATATCTCTCTCTACTGTCCATATTCCTGGTATTCCCGGTATATCTCTCTCTACTGTCCATATTCCTGGTATTCCCTGTATATATCTCTCTACTGTCCCTATTCCTGGTATTCCCTGTATATCTCCCTCTCCTGATCGTATTCCTGGTATTCCCTGTATATCTCTCTCTACTGTCCATTTTCCTGGTATTCCCTGTATATCTGTCTCTCCTGACCGTATTCCTGGTATTCCCTGTATATCTCTCTCTACTGTCCATATTCCTGGTATTCCCTGTATATCTCTCTCTCTCCTGACCGTATTCCTGGTATTCCCTGTATATCTGTCTCTCCTGACCGTATTCCTGGTATTCCCTGTATATCTCTCTCTACTGTCCATATTCCTGGTATTCCCTGTATATCTCTCTCTCCTGACCGTATTCCTGGTATTCCCTGTATATCTCTCTCTCCTGACCGTATTCCTGGTATTCCCTGTATATCTCTCTCTACTGTCCATATTCCTGGTATTCCCTGTATATCTCTCTCTCCTGACCGTATTCCTGGTATTCCCTGTATATCTCTCTCTACTGTCCATATTCCTGCTATTCCCTGCATATCTCTCTCTCCTGACCATATTCCTGGTATTCCCTGTATTCCAGCTGGAGAGGTCCATCCAGGAGAACCTGCGTTCTGGGATGGAGGAGATGAAGACAAACGCTGTTCACACCCAGACGGCGGCCATGTTGGAGATCGGGACTAAACTCTTCAGCCAATCAGCCGAGCAGACCCGCAAATTGACAGATGTGGAGACCCAGGTAAGCCAATCGGTGGACCTGTTGTGAAGACTACCTCCACCCTCTTGCCATGGTCCCTTACTCTTCCATGTCTATATCAAGATATATGATGACAATTGGCTTGCTGATCATTTAGAGGTCGAACAATCCTGGTCTGAAAGAGGCTCTTGGTTCAGCCCTACAACAAAAGACATGATTCAACTTTCAATGTTTTGATTAGTTGCTAAGTTGTCCCAGGTGTGATTAATTGATTAGGCCAGTTGTCCCAGGTGTGATTCATTGATTAGGCCAGTTGTCCCAGGTGTGATTCATTGATTAGGCCAGTTGTCCCAGGTGTGATTCATTGATTAGGCCAGCTGTCCCAGGTGTGATTAATTGATTAGGCCAGTTGTTCCATGTGTGATTCATTGATTAGGCCTGTTGTCCCAGGTGTGATTCATTGATTAGGCCAGGTGGATTAATTGATTAGGCCAGTTGTCCCAGGTGTGATTCATTGATTAGGCCAGTTGTCCCAGGTGTGATTCATTGATTAGACCAGCTGTCCCAGGTGTGATTCATTGATTAGGCCAGTTGTTCCATGTGTGATTCATTGATTAGGCCTGTTGTCCCAGGTGTGATTCATTGATTAGGCCAGGTGGATTAATTGATTAGGCCAGTTGTCCCAGGTGTGATTCATTGATTAGGCCAGTTGTCCCAGGTGTGATTCATTGATTAGACCAGCTGTCCCAGGTGTGATTCATTGATTAGGCCAGTTGTCCCAGGTGTGATTCATTGATTAGGCTAGTTGTCCCAGGTGTGATTCATTGATTAGGCCAGCTGTCCCAGGTGTGATTCATTGATCAGGCTAGTTGTCCCTGGTGTTATTCATTGATCAGGCTAGTTGTCCCTGGTGTTATTAATTGATCAGGCTAGTTGTCCCTGGTATGTTTCATTGATTGAGCTAATTGTCTCAGGTGTCTTGTCATTAGTTAAGACCAAAAACACTCCACACCCTGTGGCACTCCAGGACCAAGGCTGGTGACCCAGGGTTGACCTCTGAGATCTGTTGTCCCTCAGCGTGAACACTTAGATTGACATGCTGAGTTGACGGACAATCAGCCAGTTAAAACATTAAACATGGAGCCACAACACAGATGGTCTTTAGTTGTACCGTAGAGCTGTAGGACAGTGCAACCTGTACAAATATTATGACTGGTTGGTTATCAGTCTAGCTGTAAAAATAAAGATACAAATGTAGCGGTCAACCTTGATTAAATATAAATCTGTGAA